>NW_026606101.1:5007500-5255000 GCF_029834395.1 Sorex fumeus | reverse complement strand
TCTTGCAGGGCTTTCTTCTTCTGGGTCTGATCTATTTGCTATCTCTTGATACATCAACCTTAAAACAACTTACTTTCCTCTTGTGGGAGACAAAGATGTTAAAAATACTATATATATATATATATATATATATATATATATATATGCTTCAATATTTGGCCTTAGTTGTTCCCCCTCTTGAGCAGAGACCCATGGAGGAAGCCCCCAGACCACTGAATTCACCCCCGCCTCTGGCCAGAAGAGCCTCAGCTGTAGCCACTACAGGCTCATCAGCTTTTCCCCTGCTGTTACACAGGCAGGTTGAACCTAGTGTCTTCTTGACACATAGATTCTCTAGTTTTTACATCCTGCAGGACAGAGACAATGGCTTAAGGGGACCAGATTATTTATGAAGGGTTTTTGACATGGTGCTCCCCACCCGCAGAGGGAGTCCCATGCGGTATGAGATGGGGGTGATGGGTGGTGTTAATGGAAGAATGAGAAGCAGGGAAATAGGGCTCTGATTTTTCTCTTTCAAGAAAGGCTCTCAGGGGGTTGGCTCAAATGGTTGGCATGCGGTCATGGCATGCTAGAGTCCTGGGTGTGATCTCTGGCACAATGCTGGTTACAGTCCCTGGATACTGCCTGCAAAGTGTTCCTCAGAATCACCAAATTTCATAAAGCCAGGAGTATAAGAAATGAGTGAATTCATTATGGGGTCTTTTAAATCTACTAGCTGTGACATCAGAAGACAGGTGAGACAGACAAAGAACTGCAGCTTTACTGGCCTTGCTAGTGCTGGCTTTCTGTCTCCATTTCTACCTCTATGCCCCGGTGGGCAAGTAACCACTTTCTACTTTCCTTCCGGGCTGGCCCTTTATAATACTTTGTTCTCAATGGCTTGATAAGGGCTGGTAGTAATAACAAGACAGCCTTAATGCACACTATTCACTCTGCCACTAAAAGCAGCAAACATGTGCCAATGTGGTGTCTGAAAACTACATCCCCAGAAATGGGGGTCTAACAGAGGGAAGTAGGTCCAGTTGGAAAATCACAACAGTCTGGGCACTGCAAACAGGGATCTGAGCTCTCATCACACACACAGAGCCAGCACAGTACCAAGAGCTGGGGGGTGGGTTTAATGAATGTGGGCGACACCATAACTTCACAGGGAACATCAAATACACTCGCGCTCCAGCGCTCACCTTTGCCCTACAGGAAGCTCTGCAAGCCCTTCAGCTCACTGGCTCTTACCTCTTCTGGGCTTCCTTGTTGATAAGATCCATCTCAGAGGTTCTCCGGAACATTTCTTCCTGGCCCCAGTACCCTTGGCTCCCTGGCCCCAGGATTTCAGGCCGACAGAGGTCCTTGCGGTTGCACCGCTGGTAAATGGTGACCAGACGCCGGAGACGAGCCGTGAGAGCGGATGGAACTGGCCAGGGCGATTTGTCTGAGTCGGAGCCATCCTGGGCTTCAAACATCAGTGAGGACATTAGTATTTACAAAGAGAACCCAAACAAAGGCGACTCGACAGCAGTCAAGGTACCTACTGCTCAACAATCGGCTCAGAATCTGGGCGCAGCTGGAAGGCTGCTTTGGCGTAACTCCAGGACACTGGAGGCTGTTATCTCAAATACAAATGGGCCCTTCTGTGGCCTCAGACCTGATCTGAAGACCTTGTGCTAAGGCAACAGAAGACGCAGATGCTCTGGAGCCCTCTCCACACAAATCTGTGGGCTTGTGTGTAGCTGAGCCTTCTAAATGCCAACATCTTCCCGGAGTGTGAATTCAGAAAAGTAAAATAAATAAATCCAAATCCCCAACTTGAAAAAAAAAAAAAGAAAATCAAATAGATGGAAAATTCGATCCCCTTTGTTCTCTCTGACTCCATCCTGATTTAGGAGAACATTCCTTAAATTTCTGAACTCCAGTGGCAGCCGGGGGATGAGTGTTAGAGCCACGTGGAACAAAGGACTGTGTGTGACTCTAGCAAAGAGTGAAGGTCAACTTGCTTGGCTTTTTAAAAGAGCTGCTTGGGATAGCACAGCGGGTAGGGCGTTTGCCTTGCATGCGGCCGACCCGGGTTCAATTCCCAGCATCCCATATGGTCCCCCGAGCACTGCTAGGAGTGATTCCTGAGTGCATGAGCCAGGAGTAACACCTGTGCATCACTGGGTGTTGACCCAAAAAGCAATAAATAAAATAAAATAAAAGAGCTGCTTGGATAACTGGCATTTTATTGCACATGAACTCTGGAGTAACCACAACCTGGGGCCTCATTTTCCTTTTGCCTTCAGAAGACACAGTCTCACCTGCCTGGCTGTCATCCTTCTTCTCGCTAAAGATGCCATCACCTCCATCACTGGAGCTCTCCTGGGGAGACATGAAGCCACACGATCAGCAACTGACACTGCGGACTGACCCCACACAGCCCGACACAGGAGGTGTCAACAGGAGCCAGGACACCTCCTCTGGCTTACAAGTACCTTAATGGCCACAACAGCCCTGATAAAAGAAAGATCCCTTCTCAAACACAAATGGGCCCTTCTGCAGTCCCAGAACTTGCTTTGCAACTTTTTGTTGCTGTTCTTATTTTGGGGTCATACCCGGTGATACTAAGGGATTACTCCTCGCTCTGTGCTCAGAGATCACTCCTGTTGGGCTTGGAGGAAAACCATAGGAGAGGATGGGGATCGAACCCGAGTCAGCTGTGTATCAGGCAAATGCCCTACTCGCTATACTAACACTCTGGACCCCAGCTTTGCAGTTTTTAAAAGAGCCAGAAAGCAGTTCACTTAAAATAAGCTTTCTTTCTTACCACCATGGGGAACGATTCTGTCTATAGAGAATTAGCTTAAAGAATCATGAGCTGGCATGCTCTGCCCGACAATTACAATTTACAAGCATTTTTTAAAAAAAAGCTGTGAATTTAAATATTTGCTTCACCGTCATCACTTGCTATTTAATACTATCATTTCACAAATGCTGAGCCTGATTTTTTTCCCCCCCTGTGAGAAAGCATCATGCTTATGTTCATTATGGTTAGCTCACTTCACAGCAACAGACGCTATTTTCCTAAAACATGACTGCTCCAGACAGGAGACCTGATGGCTCAAAGCCCCAGGAATTTAAAATTAAAATCACGATCTGAGGCTTCCAGCAAATCTGGGGTAATATCACAGGCAGAGAGCTTATCCAAACGGGAGCATTTCTCAAGCTGGCTCTAATGGAACCCTTTCCTGGTCTCAGGCATGGAATTTTAAAAGCTCTGTATGTGTACAATGTGATTGTCTCACGGGTACAAGAGAGAGTGCTGTTTCTCAAGTAGACTCACGCTTTAACAAGGGATCAATGCTTCTGATTCAAATATTTCATTAATGGGGCAGGAGAACCCCAGTGAGCAAGAACTTTGGCTTTGTTCGAGCACAGGGTCAGATTAGAGTAAGGGTCAAATAATTGAAGCAGGGGCTGGAGTGATAGCACAGAGGGTAGGGTGTTTGCCCTGCATGCGGCCAACCTGGATTCGATTCCCAGCATTCCATATGGTCCCCTGAGCACCGCCAGGAGTAATTTCTGAGTGCAGAGCCAGGAGTATCCCCTGTGCATTGCCGGGTGTGACCCAAAAAGCAAAATAAATAAATAAATAATTGTAGCAGCAGACTATGTTCTGTGTGTGCTTGCTCTTCAAATGAAAAATAAATCGCTTCTAATATTTTTAAAGGACTACATGATAAAAGAATAGGAAACACGATTAAATGTGTCACGAGCCCAATGTTTCTGCTCTGCTGCTTCCTGAATTAGCACATACAACACTACGAATGGTCAGAACAGACAGACACCCACGGCCAGCAACAGTCCAAAACACTGCCCTTGGCCTGGTGCCATGAAGGGCCTGACAGAGCAAACTCTGAAAAGATAAAGAGGATCAGTGGTGCATTTGCAGAGTCAACTAATTTCTCTTCCTGGCATACTGAGGATAGTTAGTATCACCGAGAGCAAGGAGTTGGTTGTAAAACCATTTATTTCAGTGACTGAGAGTGTTGAGGACAGTGTTACATATTCAGAGTCGGAGAGGACCAGCTTACTCTTCTCTCTTTGACCAAAACCATTTCCTGCTATCTAATACCTAATGTCAGTGGATAACAGAAACACCTGCAGAGCTCCCAGACCATGATATTATAAGGAATAATTCCTTACTGAAAAACAATGAATCAGATCTGATCTCAGATAATTGGGAACTGAAAGCTCAAATTACAGCGCTTACACATCTTTGGGAACAATAGGGAAACAAAGGAATTCACCCGCTCTAGCAGACAGGGATAGAAGTCCAGAAAATTTAAGCTCAAATAAAACCTCACGTCTCAGAGAGAAGCTCAAAGCAACTCTCCATGCAATGATAATGGAAACAAGGCAATCAACAGAAGAAAAATTCAATCAGCTCGAGGATGAATTCATCTAGAGTATCAGAGAGTCTATACTAATGGAACTGGAGTTAAGAATGTAACAGCAAGCCACAGCAACAGAATTCAGCATGAAGAGACAAAATGTTCGCCATGAACGATAATAAAGTGTCAAAGAAAGGAAGAGTAAATCAATGGAAGAGAATGTAAGATTCTTACATGCTGGGGCTGGAGCAATAGCACAGTGGGTAGGGCATTTGCCTTGCACGCGGCCAACCTGGGTTCGATTCCCAGCATCTCATATGGTCCCCTAAGCACTGCCAGGGGTAATTACTGAGTGTAGAGCCAGGAGTAACCCCTGTGCATCACAGGTATGACCCAAAAAGAGAAAAAAAAAGAGAATCTTATATGCTATGTACTATGGCTGCCCTATGGATCCGGCCTCTCGTCTCTTTTTTTCTCTCTTTTTGGATCACATCCGGCAATGCTCAGGGGTTACTCCTTGCTCTGCATTCAGGAATTTCTCTGGTGATGCTCAGGGAACCACATGGGATGCCAGGGATCAAACCTGCACTGGCTGCATTCAAGGCAAACGCCCTACCCAAATGTACTATTGCTCCGGCCCTGGCCCCTCATTTTAATGGTGAAAAGCTGAATGTATTTCCTCTAAGATCAGGTACAAGGCAAGGATGCCTACTGTCTCCACCTATATTTAACATAATATTAGAAATCCTGGCTGTGGCAATCAGGGAAAAACAAACATAAAAACAAAAGCAAAAAATCAAAGGGATCCAAATCGAAAAATCAGTCAAATTATCATTTGCAGATGATGTAATAATATACATAGAAGACCCTAAAAAGTCCACAAAAAAAGTTCCTACAAACCAATACAGCAAAGTAGCCAGCTACAAAGTCAATACACAAAAATTGGTCACAGTTTATATACAACTTTTACATACAAAGAATGAATCAGAGGAGAAAGTGATCAAGGAGTCTACTTCATTTTAAATAGTGTCCAAAAACATCAAGTATCTAGGAATCAACTTACCAAAAGATGTGGGAGACCAATACCATGCAAACTATAAATCATTTAAGAAAGAGACCGAAGAAGACCTTAGGAAATGGAAAAATATTCCATGCTTACAGACAGGAAGAATCAAAACTGTTAAAATGACTATCCCACTTAAGCTATTATACAGATTTGATGAACTACTCATCCAAATTCAGAAGACATTCTTTGAGGATCCAGAAATAAAGTTTGTGTAGAACCAGAGAAGACCCCGAATAGCCAAAGCAATAATAAAAATTAAGAAATTGGGGGGTATCTCATTACCTAATTTGGAACTATACTATAAAGATGGGCTGGAGTGATAGCACAGCGGGTAAGGTGTTTGCCTTGCAAGCGGCTAATATGGCCGACCCGAGTTCTATTCCTCCATCCCTCTCGGAGAGCCCGGCAAGCTACCGAGAGTATTTCGCCTGCAAGGCAAAGCCTGGCAAGCTACCCGTGACGTATTCGACATGCCAGACACAGTAACAACAAGTCTCACGATGGAGATATTACTGGACCCGCTCGAGCAAATCGATGATAACGGGAGGACCGTGACCGTGACTATAAAGATACAGTGATCAAAACTTTAAGGTATTAGAATAATGATAGGTCCTCTGATCAATGAGTCAAAATCAAATACCCAAGCACAAAACCCCTTTTTTATGGACAGTTAATTTTCAATAAAGGCTGAGAATATGAAGTGGACTAAAGATAAGTCCTTTCAAAAAAAACAGAGCTGGGAATACTAGATAATCATGTGTTAAAAAATTAAAGCTGGATCCACATCTCACCCCTCCTACAAAGGTCAATTCAAGGTGGATCAAACTTTGAGAGATCGGATGGGGAAACTATAAAGTAAATTAAGAAAAATATAGGCAGAACGTTTCAAGATTTGTACCTCAAAGGGACTGCACCAAATTTAAAAATTTCTGTGTGGCAAAAGAAACAAAGGCTAGGGGGTCAGAGCATCCCATAAGGTTCCCCAAGCACTGCCAGGAATGGGAAGGGCATTTGCCTTGCACCTGGTTTTGATCCTGGGCATCCCTCATAGTCCCCCGAGCTCCTCAGGAGTAATTCCTGAGTACAGAGACAGAAGTAACCCCTCAGCATTGCTGGGTGTGACCCAAAAAGCAAAGCAAAAAAAAAAAAAAAAAAAAAAAAGAAACAAAGGCTAAAACTCAAAGACAGCTGTTTTATGTTTGTTTTGTTTTTGGGGCCAAGCCCAGTGGTGGTCAAGGCTTAATCCTTGCTCTGCACTCAGTGATAACTCCTGACGGGCTCAAATGGCCACATGGAATGCCGTGATTGAACCTGGGTTGGCCAGATGCATGAAAGTGACCTACCCACTGTATTATTGCTCTGGCTCCCCGAATAGCTAGATGAATGGGGAAAATATTCGCACTCAACACATCAGACAAAGAGTTGATGTGCAGGATACATAAAATGCTCACAGAGACTACCACTGCCAAAAGAAAAAAAACCAAACAAACAAAAAAAAAAACCCCTACCAAACAATGGGAAGAGGAAATGAAAAAACACTTCTCAGTAGGCATATGAAAGCAGCATCATTTATCTTTCAGGAAATCTAAATCAAGATTGACAAGGAGATATCATCTCACATTGGTGAAAATGGCACATTATCAAAAAGAGTAGGAACAATCTGTATTGGCGGGGATGTAGTGAAAAATGAACTCTCATCTTCAGCTGATGCGAATGCCTGGTTCAACTCTGTTGAAAACAGTATGAAGAGTTCTCAGTAAACTTAGAATTGAGTTGCTATTTGACCCAGCAATTCCACTTTTGGGCATGTACCCAGAACCCCCCCAAAACAACAACAAAACCCAACCAGCAACCCCCCAAGCCCCCAAAAACGTGCATTTGAAAGGACATATGCACACCATTATTCACTGCAGCACTTCGTACAATGGCTAGACCTTGGAATCAACCTAGGGCTTCAATGACAGATAAATGGATTATGAAGATGTGGTATGTAAACCCGAGCTGCAAGGAACGATCAAATTGTGCAATTTGCTGCAATCTGGTTGGAACTGGAAAATACCATGTCAGGAAAAGATGGACAAACACAGGATGATCTCACTTATCTGTGGTACACAGAGTGATGGGATGAAGAAATGTAATGTAGTAAAGTGGGGATGCCTAGATCACCCTTGGCCCAAGAGTAAAGAGAGGAGAAGGACAGAGAAGAAAAGAAATTGAGGAGGGAAGGAAGGAAGAAGGTGAGATAGGGAAGTAACGGGGACCCAGGGGTCAGGAGCTTCAAGTATACCGCTGAGGTGGGAGAGGTAACGCTGTACACTGAAAACATGAGATTCATACTACAACTACAGAACTTTGAAATGTGCCTGTCAAGCTGGCAGGAGGGTGTGTATGGTGAGGGGTGGGGATGGGGGTGCAAAGGAACACTGGTGAAGAGAAGCCGGCACTGGTGGTGGGATTGGTACTGGAATATTGTATGTCTCAGACTCAACTATCAGTAACTTTGTAAATCGTGGTCACTTAATAAGTTTTTTAAAAAATGTGTGCTCCTAGGAAGATATCATAACAGAGTGAAACAGCAGCCTACTAAAGCCCAGGTAAGTAAGTCAAATAATGTAGTAAGTATTATCTACACATCCCCCCAACCCCAAACGAGCAAAAAATTCATCTCGCATAGGAGGAAACAGGCACAGGGAGAGAGATGCTTGTGTCTAAGGTGACGCTACATGAAGACAAACATCTAGCCCAGGTCTGACTGCGGATAATGAGCTCTGAGGGCTGCCCAGCAGAGCCTCTCCGGGGGACAGACACACTAACTGCACTGTCAGCAGCTATCAGCAAGCGGACACCTTGCAAATGCCCCTTCTCTACTGAGGCAGTGGAGCTGCACTTCTTCCTCTGAAAACAAGAGGAGTGACTGTGAAGATGGCGGCAGTGGCAGTACAGACTTGTTGGACCCTAGAGACCTGGAAAGTTTCCTCTGTGCCCTTATGAAACGCTAGGGCCAATGCAGAAGGGGATGTGTGGTCTTCTTACACTTAGTCAAAACTAACTGTCTCTTGGGTGCCAGGAACTCAGCTAGGGTCAGGGTCTCCCACAGTGGAAAAGAAGGAATTCTTATCCTTCTGGAGCTCTAGTCGGGGGCTGTTTTTTGAGACACAAGATTAAACATTAGCCATACTACATGACAAATTCTTCTTATTGTCGTGGGCAATTCTGCCAGAACCAAAATAGTGGCTTGCGTTTTATTAAGAGGGATATACAGACATTCACTAGATACACCAGAGGGCTCCATTCAGAGCTAAGATTCCTCCAGACTACAGACTAGTTCCCATCTAGGACCACGCCTGACTGAAAGGAATTACCATAATTATGGAAAAAAAAAAGGCTTTTTCTTTTTTATTGGAGGTGTGTGTGTGTGTGTGTGTGTGTGCGCGCGCGCGCGCGCGCGTTGGGCCATACCTGGCAGTGCTCAGGGATCATACCTGGCAGAGTTCTGGAGGACCATTTGTGATGCTAGGGATCTAACTAGCAATGTGCAAGGCAAGCGCCTTAACCCATGCACGATCCAGCCCCTTTTGTCTGAATCCTTGCCTACTGATCTGCCTGAGGACAGATGTGGGGGATGGAAAAACCCCAACCAGCATCTTTAGTGCAGGAGGTGAGGGGTGAGGAAGAGCAGGCCTGGTCCAGATACTGCCTTTCTGCACCTGCTTTTTCAGCTCAGAGAAATATATATTTTTATTTATACTCTTTATAAGTCACTTCAAAAATCTAGAAGTCATTCCCCATTCCATCTGAATTTTTGTTTGTTTTGAGGGCCACACCCAGTGATGCTCAGGGCTTACTCTTGCCTCTGTGCTAAGGAATCAGGGATATGGGATGCTGGAGACTGAACCAGGGTTGGCTACAAGCAAGGCAAGTATCCTACCCTTTGTACTATCGCTCCAGCACCGCTATCTGCAATTTTTTAAAAAAATAAATTATTTTGGTGGTGCTATATCCAGAGGTGATCAGGCATTACTCCTAGCTCTGTGCTTGGGGATCACTTTTGGTGGTGTTTGGGGGACAATACATGGTGCCCGGGATAAAACTTGGGCTGTTCGCATGCACGGCAAATGCCTTACCTGCTGTACTATCTCTCTGACCCTTCTACTGATTATCATTTACGGACTTGAAGAGCAATATAATTAACACAGCTATTAATTTTGTTAATGAATACAAAAGCGTTTCGGAGGCATTAAATCCTATAAAGAAACTTACTTCTTCGAAGGCAACAAGTTATTTTTACTGCCGCTGCAACAATTCAATGCCCAGATCTCTCCCAGCTGGAAGGCTGATCAGTTTAGCATGTGAAGTTGAATACAAACAGCTTTACCATAGGGGGGTAGTCCGATGGTTGCCTTTTCACAGGCGATGCTGTTGTAAAGAGCGAGCAAGTATGTGCAGATAAAACACTGTCTACTTTCTTGACGATAAAAAGAATACTTGATAGAAAAAATACTTCCTTCTGACAGTCTTAATTCTGTCAACTCTCAGTCTCTGGCAAAGTCCTTTTACTGTCTTGGCCCTGAGTCTCCTCTTCAGCCCTCACGTGAGTGTAAGGGTCGTGGTTATCTCCAGTGCTTACTTCACACACTCAAGCAAACAGCAGCTCCGGCAAAAAGGGAGAGCTGAAAGACTAAGGTTGCGTGGAAGGATACACTACCACTGTCATTTCTTTCGCATTTGAGCCGTTTCTATGGGAAAACACGCCCTATATTCCACACAACCACCTCGGGATGAGAATGGCAGAACTTGGGGCTTGACAAGACCAAAACTCAATTTCCTTCTTGTCAAGGGTCTGAAGCTTATCTGCTTTCGTTTATCACTTCTTAATCCTTGGGGGAGGGGGAGAATGAAATGTGTATTTGCAAAATAATTATCTTCTACTCTAAGAAAGTGATGTCATTGTTACTGTTAAAAAGAATCAGAGCTGAACGAAGCCAAAGTACACTTGAATCAACAGGGAAAAATCATTAACTTCTGGATGGTGCTCAGGAGAAGGGGAGAGACAGCCTCTTAGTGGTGCTAGTTGGGGACAAAGCTGCAGTAAACTCCGGGACCCGGTATCCATTATATTCTGAAAGGCTCATTTGTCTCACTACTCAGGCAGCAAATGTGGTGAAATCAGTGCTGGGGCCCCAGGGTGGTTTCAGTCTGTTCATGCAGCGTTCCCAAAACCTCATTTGAAAATGCAATGCAGGCGGCTGCTCCCGAAAAACTACACAGTTCCCTGTCCCTCAGTTGCAAGTACATCAACCCCCCACCCCGCCACACCCCCTCTCCTCCCGCATGTTATATACAAGATAAATAGGAGAAAACTCTGAAAAGGGAAGAGAAGACAGACCAACTAGGAATCATCCTGGGACCTCAGAAAAGCCACAGTGGTGAGTAATACCGTTTTGGCTTTGTCTGGTTCTGACCGGACAGGGACTAGATTTGGAGATTAAGTGGTGACCCAGAGACGCCAAAAGTTACAGGCTAAATAAAGGAGTCCCATAAGAACCCGCCATCCCCGCAGAGAGGCAGGTTAGAAACACAAAATGTTAAGCAGATATGCGCTACACTGCAGTCCAGTAACAGAAAAAAATGGGCTCACAATAGCCATGACAGCAAAGGCCAAGTAAGGAGCCTTGGTTTCCAAATACAGGTTTGATCAGTATTGAAAATGACAACCCAAACCTGCCCGCCACACACACACACACACAAGCTAAAGCAAACTATTAAAGGAAGGTAAGGACCAGCAAGACAGCTCAACTGGAACACAGGCTCTGTGCGCAGGAGGTGGGGGTTCAATCTGTGAGCACCGTGGGGAGCAACCCCTGGGCAGGGCTGGAAAAGCCCCTGAAAACTGCCAGGTGTGGCCCCAACCCCCGACTTTCAATTTCCTTTTCCGGGTAACCCAGAGATAAGCAAGAAAAAAAAATTTAAAGGAAAAAAAACCCAATAAATGGCAATCTTAAGCCAAAGCACATCAATAATCACACTGATTATACAGTCAGAACGCATCAACTAGATGCTGGAGAGTGGCACTGTTAGAAAATGAGACCCAAATCCACCGTCTTCAAATGATGAAAGTAGGCTGCAGGGAAGAAGGGTTGAAAAATTTGTATCATGCAAACATCAATCAAAGGAAACCAGTAGTTATAGTATAAACTCAATAACAGGCCAGAGAGAGAAGCCAACCTGGATTGATTCCAGCACCACATATGGTCCCCTGGCTCCTCCCAGGAGTGATCCGAGCACAGAACCAGCAGTGAGCTCTGAAGACAGCTAGGGGGGAGGTAAAGGTAAAGGTAAAGGCCCTCCCGTTGATCGTCGATTTGCTCGAGCGGGCCCAGTAACGTCTCTATTGGAGACTTTGTTGTTACTGTGTCTGGCATATTGGCTGGAGCGATAGCACAGCGGTAGGGCGTTTGCCTTACAAGCGGCCAACATGGCTGACCCGAGTTCGATTCCTCCGCCCCTCTCGGAGAGCCCGGCAAGCTACCGAGAGTATTCGATATGCCAGGGGGGAGGAGGGGCCCCCAAATATATTTATATTTATTATTAAAGTAACTTCTTTTTTGTTTATTTTAAAACCAAAACTCAATATAGTAAAGGTGTTCATTCTTCCTAAAGAGACATAGGGGTTTAATGCAATTTCTATGAAAATTTCACTAAGAATTTTTTTTTCTTATTTTTTTGCTTTTTGGGTCACACTCAGCTATGCACAGGGGTTACTCCTGGCTCTGTACTCAGGAATCACTCCTGGCAGTACTCAGGGGACCATATGGGATGCTGGGAATCGAACCCGGGTTGGCTGCATGCAAGGCAAACACCCTACCCGCTGTGCTATCGCTTTAGGCCCTCACTAAGAATTTTTTTTATAGTGGATAGATCACTGCAAAGGGCCAGAGAGAATTCAAAGGGCTGAGTGCATGCTTCGTATGGAGGAGGCCTGGGTTCTATCCCTACCATCACATAGTTCCTGAGTGCTACTGGTTATTGTGAGACTATTCTTGAAGGAAAGGAACAATAAATACTAAAATAATTTATTTTAAAAGGCAAGTGGGGGAGGGAGTGGGGGTAGCAGCACGGTAGTACAGTGGGCAGGGCATTTGCGTTGCACACAGCCAAACTGGGCATCCCATATAGTCCCCAGAGCTCTCCAGGAGTAATTTCTGAGTGTAGAGCCAGGAGTAACCCCTGAGCATTGCTGGGTGTCACCCACAGAGCCAAAAAAAAGGTATGTAGGAGGAATAAGCCTACCCACTCTCAAGACTATGTCCTACTGGAAAAACAAAGGATATGGAACAGGAAGACAACCTAGAGATATAATCACACAAATATGCCCCATTAACTTTTGATTTTTTTTTCTTTTTGCTTTTTGGGTCACACCCAGCAATAAGCAATACACAGGTGTTACTCCTGGCGGTGCTCAGGGGACCATATGGGATTCTGGGAATCGAATCTAGGTTGACCGTGTGCAAGGCAAATGTCCTATGTGCTGTGCTATCGCTCCAGCCCCCTGCCCAATTAACTTTTAAATGAAGATGGAAGAATGTCTCTGCAGGAAGAATGATTTTATAAAATAAATGGTTCTTGAGCAATTAGAGAGCAATAAGTTTGAAAAAAAAAAGAACTTTGATCTAATTATCTCCACTTGCATGAAATCAAGACTTTGATATCTGTAAGTAGGCAGTTCTCAGACTTGACACCAAACAAACAAATAAACAAAAAATCCTAAAAAAAAAAAAAAAAAAACGAAAAAATCCACAACAATCCATAAAGGGAAAAATCAGTAAGTTTTAATATGTCAAAAATAAAAACTTTTTTTTTCAAAAGACAATGTGAATAGAATAAAAAAATACAAATTACTTGGTTATGGGATATATCTGCAAGCCATTTGTCTAAAAGCCTAGTTAGTATCTATCTGGAATAGATAAAAAAAAAAACTATGAAGAAAATTAGCAGTAAAACAAAGAAAGAAAAAAAAGCAATTAGAAAATGGGCAAAAGGCATGAGAAAATCTATCACTAAAGACTCTATACAGATGGCAAATAAGTACATGGAAAGATGTTCAACATCATTAGTATTAGGGCAATGCTAATTAAAAGCACAAAATGCACCTTTCCAAATGCTTAAAATTAAACAATAGTGGCAATACCAAAAAGCTACTACGAATGGAGAGATGCTGGATGACTCACAGATTGAGGGTGGGTGGGAATAGAAAATGGTACAGCCACTTCAGAAAACACCTTGTGAATTTTGCCCAAAAGGTAAAACACGGCAATTACCATATTACTTAGCAATTATTATTTATAAATATAAATTACATTCATCCTCATGAAGAGAAAATGTATATCCACACAACATTGGTACATGATGTTTATACACTACAGCACTGTCCTCCCGTCGTTCATCGATTTCCTCAAGTGGGCCCCAATAATATCTCACAACAAATTGTGAGACTTGTTGTTACTGTTTTTGGCATATCGAGTACGCCATGGGTAGTTTGCCAGGCTTTGCCATGTGGGCGGGATACTCTTGAGAGCTTGCTGGGCTCTCCGAGAGGGGTGGAGGAATCGAACCCGAGTTGGCCGCAAGCAAAGCTAATGCCCTACCTGCTGTGCTATCACTCCAGCCCATGTTTATACAAGTGTTAATAATAGACAAAAAGGTGTGTAGGACTCTGATATCCTCCATGGGATGAATGGCGGAATAAACCCTGGACATCGACCACCATTCAACAACCAACAGGCCTGTGTTACTGACACAGACAACCAGGATTAGTCTTCAGGGAATTGTGCCAAGTGCAAAAAAGCCAATTCCCAAAGGTTATATATGATTATATTTTTGTAATGCAAAATGACAAATTACAGAAATGAACATATTCATGATTACCAGGGATTACCAGAAGGTGAAGGCAGGAGGGGAGAGGAGCAGGGGCAGCGGCAGGTCGCGAGGGGTCTTCGCGGTCAGGGAGATGTCCACCATCCTGATTCTACCCATGCACCCCTGAGGTAACTTTTTTTTCCCCTCTTTTGGGTCACACACAGCGATGCACAGGGGTTACTCCTGGCTCTGCACTCAGGAATCACTCCTGGCAGTGTTCAGGGGACCATATGGGATGCTGGGAATCGAACCCGGGTTGGCTGCGTGCAAGGCAAATGCTCCATCTGCTGTGCTATCACTCCAGCCCCCCTGCTGTAACATTTTACACAGCTTTTAAGGCAATTCTAAGGTGGGAAACTGGATACAAGGCAAATAGGAACACTATGTCTTACACCATGTAAATAGCATGTGTAATCTAGCTATTTCAAAATCTAAAGTTCAATCCGCCCCTCTCGGAGAGCCCGGCAAGCTACCGAGAGTATTCGATATGCCAAACACAGTAACAACAAAGTCTCCAATGGAGACGTTACTGGGTTCGCTCGAGCAAATCGATGATCAACAGGAGGGCCTTTAACTTTACCTTAAAGTTCAATCAGCATATAAGAAGCATGCTGACAACTATTATAAAAAAATGCGGGTAAAATGCGATGGGACTGCAGCAACCTTCTTAAAAGGACTATTGGGGCTGGAGCAATAGCACAGCAGGTAGGGCATTTGCCTTGCACAGGGCCAACCCGGGTTCGATTCCCAGCATCCCATATGGTCCCCTGAGCCCCACCAGGACTAATTCCTGAGTGCAGGCCCAGGAGTAACCCCTGTGCATCGCCAGGTGTGACCCCCCCCCCCAAAAAAAAGAGCAAAAAAAAAAAAAAAAAAAAGAGGACTACCAAGGCCCTGAGTAATAGTACAGTGGGTAGGGCATTTGCCTTGCATGAGGCTGACCCAGGTTCAATCCCAGGCACACCATATGGTCCCTCGGGCACTGCCAAGAGTACTTTCTGAGTGCGAGTGAGAGATTTCTCACTTGACAGTACAGGTCTTGTGGGTCACCAATAAAGTACACCCGACTTACCATTTGTTTCTGGAGACCATCTATTTTGTCTTCAGCACTGTCTTCTTTATCCACATTACCTCTAAATACAAGTTAAAAAAAAAAAGGATTATTAGCCACCAAGGAACTTGCAACTAGGGTATTTGCAAGAAAAACCTTCCAGATTACTGATCAAAGGAGTAGCAGGGCCCTTTCTCCATGGCACTCAACTATGTGGCTACCCTAGTGTCCTAGGTTCTATCAACAAACACCTCCATCAATTGTGACTGTAGCCCTGGCTCAGAGGCTATCTGCTCAAGCTGGTGCTGTCAGAAAAAAAAAGTGCACCGTGTCCATCAAGAGTTACCTGAATATGTAGCACTGATAATAGAAGAAAAGACTCCAGATACTGGAGATGGTGCAGACCAAGTAATCCCTGAGGCTCCAGAGCCCAGAAGATTTAATAATCTTCACCGGGAGTCAGTTACATTTGCTGACCACCACTGCCCCAGGAGAGAGCTCGGCAGTGACTGCTGGGGAGGGGACTTAAGTCCTCTTCACCACCAGACACCTGCCTCGGGGTCTGCTGCCCAATGTCCTCTCTCGTGAGCTCAGCGGTTGCTGATGCCTCATCCTCATTTCTCTGATTCCTTTGACTTGGAAACCACCCTGGAGCAAATGTTCTTTGTCATGAGCAGCAGACGAGCACCTGTGAATGACGAACCATAAAAAGGGAGCCACCCCACGCTTATCCACAAAGTTTATGGAAGGACAGAAACCGGCATTTGGTGCAAAGCACTTACAGAATCAAAGTAAAAGGGTCAAGGCATTGGAGGTGTAACCAAAGCAGCCTTTCTGGAAGGCAATTCTCACACGGCAGGATTTCTGGAAGCGGTCGGCCCCAACACAGAGCTGCGGGGTTGCTTCCTCACATGGAGGTTCAGGCCAAGCTTGACACAACAAAGATGCCCGACCCAGCTTCTTACCGTTCAGGAATGTCTGAGCCCCCATCGGCAGCGCCCTGCTCTGCAGACAGGGACTTCTCATCTGGCATCCCGACTTTCTCCAGGAAGCAGAGTGCTGGGTCGGCTCGCATGGCATTGTACCTCTCATACCCTGAGCAGGAGTAATGAGAAATGGCAGAGTTAGAACTCAAAACCCTCACTTGAGTCCTACAACAGTCAGTTTGCTCCCTTATTATGCAAAACCAGAACATAGTTCAGGTTAATCAGATTTCAAGATTCTTTGGGAAGTGCTGGAACGCAAAATGAAAGCATGTCCAATGGAGAGGTAGAGGCAGTGCAAGAATTCTTGCTTTTGCATAGCAAGGGGAACAAGGCGAGTTGGCTTTGAAACTTCCCAAACTCCTCTCAATACTGGACATCTTGTTACCCTTTAAATGTGGCAGGTTTTCTTTTTTCTTTCTTTTTTTTTTAGCTTTTTGGGTCACACCTGGCAATGCACAGGGATTACTACTGGCTCATGCACTCAGGAATTACTCCTGGAGGTGCTCAGGGGACATATGGGATGCTGGGAATCAAACCCAGGTTGGCTGTGTGCAAGGCAAACGCCCTACCTACTATGCTATCGCTCCAGCCCCAAAATGTGGCAGGTTTTCTTACCTGCAGACAGTGCAGATAAAATTGATACAGTGCAATTTTATCTGTACTGTCTGTAGCACTGTCCTCCCGCTATTCATCGATTTGCTCGAACGGGCACCAGTAACGTCTCACAACAAATTGTGAGACTTGTTGTTACTGTTTTTTGGCATATTGAATATGTCACGGGTAGCTTGCCAGGCTTTGCTGTGTGGACGAGATATTCTCAGTAGCTTGCTGGGCTCTCCCAAGACGGGCGGAGGAACTGAAACTGGATCGGCTGTGTGCAAAGCAAACGCCTTACCCACTGTGCTATAAAATTGACTGCAATTTTATCTAATGCACTAAAAAGTGAAGTTGAACAAAGTGATGGATGAAATATAAAGAACAAAAGGATGAAATCTCAAGAGGACTACTGTGAATGAATTTAATTAAAATGGACTGGTTGTTGCATTACTCACAAACTCGGGTCTGAAATCCTAACCCGATTGGCTAGACCCTGGGAATTACCTCTCAATATATCTCCTAAGTAAACAACAGATGGGGCAGTCACTGTCTTGGTTTTTGGGCATACCCGGCAGTGCTCAGGGTTACCTACCCTATGGGATACTGGGGACTGAACCAAGGTTAGTCATGTACAAGACAAGCACCCTACGTGCTGTACTATTTCTTTGGACCCAGTTGGGGCATTTTTGATTCAGAAGAGATATCAAAAAATGAGAGGCAAAAAAATGAAGGGGAAAAAAAAATCTACTTTTCTACTTTTTCTTTTAAAAGCCAATGCATGAGACTGTTATTATGTTATTAAATCTAATATAATCTTAGGAGACAGGATCTGGTCTTGTCAATGACCCAAAACTACAGCCACACTGAACAAAAATCAGGAGGCAGGGAGGGAACTGATCTTGAATGTCCTCTTGTGCTGGACCCAGCATGTAGAGGCCATTTCTCGCTGTGCAGTCTGTTCAGAGACACATGGGGACCACGTAAGATACCTGACTGCAACCTGGCTGGGTAGTTGTCTGAATTGCCTTTTGTTCTAACAGCAGGGCTGGTGCAGTTCTATCTTCCATCCTGCAGGCCACACCTGGTCCTTTTTCTCTGAGGAGCTGGTGGGCACTTTATCTTGTGATTCCAACTGCAACCTCTTGCCATCCCCATGACAAGTGCTGCCCACACAAAGAAAATGCTGAGAAATTGTGGTGCCTCAAGCTCTTTTTCACTCAGTCCTTCCTGTGGTTACTTGATTACTGTCTCTCTCATGACTCTGTGGGTGCTGTGGGAACAGAACCCGGGTCTGTTTTCACTCATCATTATATGTTTAGAACCTAGCTCAGGGCCTGATAAGACACAGTATAAACTTGATTAACTGACTGCATGAATCAAAGCGGGGGGAGAAATGCTCTTCCTACTTACAAACACACTTATGTGCAGTGCAGTCTCCTGCCCCCGTGCCTGGCTGTCCTCACCGGGGCCCCTTGGAGGGGAGAGGGTTGAGCTTTCCTCCCCGCCCCGACCAGGGCTCCGGCAGCGGAAGACCTCCAGGACCAGCCACCACCATGCCGAGACCGCTCTCCGCACACATGAAGGTACTGGCAGAGGGACAAAGCTACGCAGGTTCCGGGGCCGAGATCTCCAAGCCTACTCGGATTGGAGTTGAGCATCCTCCACCCAGATCCTCCAAATTCCAGTAGGCGGGGGTCACACCCACCACCTGGCCCCCTGGCGCCGTGTAATCCCATCAGCGGCCAAGACTCAGAGACTATAAAACCCAGCTTCGAGGCCGCGCGACATCTTATCAGGACATCTTTTTATGACATCTTAGTATCTCATTTCTACTTTGGACAAACTTGCAGGCTATCGAATGTAGCCTGCCCACAGGGCAGAGTCTGGCAAACTCCCCGTGGCGTACCAAATATACCAAATACCAGTAACAATGATGGGTCTCATTCTCCTAATGAGCCTTGAATAAAATCTCAGGGCTAGGATGAAAGAGACGTTACTGGGGCCTGCTCGAGGCAATCGACGAATAACAGGATGATGAATGAATGAATGAATAGATAGATACAACCATCACTGCAGTTTCCCAGATCACATAGTCATCAGGTGGAGTCTAAGAAGGCAGGGGGGAGGGTCTACCTTCTAAGAGGCACACGACAGGATGGGGATTTTCAGGAAAGGAACGAACATTCCCTAGGATACATGCCGTGTTTGAACACTCCAATCAGGAGGGACTTATCGGCCTCGGCGTCCCACCAATCCACGGGGATCTCCACGTAGTCAATGTCGGGCAGAGGCACTTCCAGGTCCCTGTGGAGGAAGGGCACAGACTCAAAGTTCCTTCCACACAGCCAGAAAATAACACCAGAGCTACTGACCAAACTCTCGTAGGAAGCCACGTCTCTTGCTGCATGTTTAGAGACAGAAATAACAAATGGAGGCATATGCAAGTCACGACAAAAGTCGTCCATATGTGAGTCATCTGAAGGTAACTGTGCCCAAAGGGGAGGAATCACAAATGAGCATAGGCTGAAAAGAACAGCACCCAGACCATCTTGGTTCCACAGCAGAGAGCCTAAGAACCACGTGAAAACAGGCAAGCCTGCACCGGGGCATGTGAAGCTATGGAAACAGACTGCCAGAGGTGTGCTACGGGTCTGCTGAGTCAAACTAGCCACAAATTGCATTGCTCCAGGACCTAGGGAAAAGTGTCACTTGCCCCAGGGACTAGACAGAGGGAGAATTAGATTTATAAATGCCACCAAGTCCTGAGTTTCTGTTCGATTCCTGACAGCTATTTTTGGTTTGTTTTGAGGGTCCTTCTGGCTCTGCCCTCCAGGAATCACTCCTGCAGTGTGCAGGATTGTATGGTGTGTCCAGGATTGAACTTGGGTCAGCCACACGCTGGGCAAGTGCTCCACCTACTGCCTTCTCACTCCGTTCCCAATCTCTGACAGCTTACGTGGGGCCTTAGCTCGTCTTCATTTATCGTATCTTTAGTGTTACTCTCTGAAGTCTTCAGAGAACATGACAGTGTCTCTCTCTACCACCCAGCTCCTGCGATCAGGCCTCTGCAGTGCTTGGAGCTTTGTACTGTGGGCATGGTGTTCTTCAGCTTCTACCTTTCCAGTAGTGTCCCCTGTCTGTCTCACTCTAGCGTCCAAAGCTCTGCCTCAGTGGTGCGTGGAACTTGTCATGGACCAACTGTTATTTCACTCCTCGTGGTAACTTTTCCATTATCAAATATTAAATCTCAGCAGGGCCAGTGAGTCAGATTCACGAAAGCAGAACAAAGGACAAAGGGAGAGGACAGGCAGTGCAGTCGGCTCACCCTCTCCAAGGGAACCTTTCTACCCTTCACTTGTCTAAGAAATCACATGGCAGGGAAAGAGCAAATCTAAGAAATATCAAAGACTCCGGTTCTCTGCACACAGATAACCCAAGAACTGAGCCAAAATGTCCAATCTCTCTGACCTTACTAGAAGGATCAGTAACTACAGCAGAAAGGCCTAAAAGGGAAATCCGTGTACTTGCAGTGACTGATCCTCACTGCAAACTGCTCTGTGGGCAGGGCTGCCAATGTCTCTTCACCTCTAGCCTGCTTCAGAGCTGCTGCTATGACCGGTGCACCTGTTAGTACCACTCCAGGGAAAGTCAGACAAGAAACCGGGGTCCAGATCATCTCAGTGCCAAGTTCAAAACAGCAACACTTCCGGTGTCCTCTGGAAATGAGCGCGGCTGAGCAGGGACAGAGCGAGCTACAGGTCCAGGGAAGGGACGAAGAGGCTGATCTGATGGACAACCTGCCGATTGTATCTGGCTGAGAGCCCAGCGGCCTTACTCCCTGATCTCTTACTCCGACTTTGGAACACTAACTTACAAAAACTAAGATACAACAAGGTACAGAGCTCAGAGGCTGCTGTCCACGTAATTAGCAAATACAGAAGAACCATCTAAACGTGGAAGAGTACGAGGGTCAATACTCAAGGGTCTGAGGAACACTTCTCGTCTACGTCTGTCAGAGCAAGTCTATCAAAGTACTATGTCCCCATCCAACAATGATTAGGAAAGTTAGAGAGACAGTTGCTTTACAACCAACTTTACAACACTACCAGATGGGAAAAATCCTTCTCTAAGACCAAAGCACTCCTCTGAGGCTGTTTCCAAAACAGTTTTCTCCTCTATTTCACTTGTAGTGGATTCAGATCCTCCCCTGGCCTCTTCTACCATCCAGGTAACTCTCCACGGGTCTCCTGAATCCTAGGTGCTTCCCCCGGTTCCAAAAAGAGGACGCTTTCCAGCAATTCTTTACCCTTGGGAGCCGAGGCTGACTTGTTTTACCTGGCAGGAGCTCCTTCAAACGCTTTATCGGCTGCTTCTCCCAGAATTTCTGCTTTGAGATAGTAGAGCATCCGGACACGCAGAAGCACCCTGTAAAAGGCAAACACATAAAATGCCAACATTTGTAGAACCTAAAAGCTGTTTGTGTACTCCTGCGTCTGGGCCCCAGGTTGACACCAGGAAAGTCTGTGCCCTGAGTGAAGCAGGAGAAAACCCTAGGTAGCGATGGCAGACGTCAGGCTGCTTATCCCTGTGCCACACAGAGAAATGCGTCCCATCATCATCTGGCAGGGACCTGTGAACCCCCAGGAGCAGTGGACCCCACCGTGCACCCGCCCCATCTCTTCCTGCCCACCCCACTGGCTACCATTTCCTCAGGCCCTGGCTGCTCTGGTGTTGGGGAGCTGGGGAACAGGGTCGTGCTGCCAGGTGGACACCCAGCCTTCGGGGCTCTCTCCCCAGCCCCATTTATTGATGGCCCGAGGCACGCTGCACAACAGTTCCACCTGTACATAAACGAATATTTAAAATCCTTCCTCAGGGCAAAGCCCTGGAGAACAATTGTGTCTTCTCAGTCCACCTGCAACTCTGTTGGTTTGTGTGGGTCATGGGCCACACTCAGGGTCTGAGGGAACGTTTCAGACAAAACAGTTAAATACCAGTTGTGCAGCTACTGTGTGGCCTGTTTTCATGCCAACCAGGACACCATCCTCCCATACTGGATACAAAGTAAACAGGTGACAGTGAGGGCCTGAGGGGAGGAAATGCTCAGTGACACACACACACACACACACACACACACACACACACACACACACCCTTCCCCCGTGCAAACACACAGAAGCTGATCACCTCTTGAACAAGATGCTACTTGTACAAGGCTAAGCTGCAAATGGGTTTCGGAGACTCTCTGTAACTTGCTCACTATGGGTCTCGTGTAAAGGTGACCCCTACTGTACAAAGTACAAGCCTTGGGGCCGCAGTGATAGTATAGCGGGCTGGGCACTAGCCTCGCACCACTCAGGTTAGATTCCTGGCACCCGAGCACCACCCTATGCCCCATGGTATTCCAGGAGTGATCACTGAGGGCAAAGCCAGGAGTTAAGTCCTACGCACTGTCAGGTGTGGCCTTAAAACAAAACAAAAAGCCCACTGCCCTGTGGCTAGTGGATGCAGCTGTTCATGGTCAGCTCTCCAGCAGGGAGAAGGGGCAGAGCAATTCTGTAATTTATGCACGAGGGCTATTTCTCCTCAGCAGCCTCCATAGCCCATCAGAGAAATGGGGGTGGGGGGAGTATAAGCCCACCTACATAAGCTTATGGAGGAACTCATCTCCACCGAGGCTGTTTAAAACACTACAGCCACAGACTGGGGCCAGTCCGCAGGTATAGACAGGTTGAAAACCACTGGCTGCTGCCTTGGTTCTGACTGCTGGTCTGTAGACTGGCATGCAGGATGGGTGCCGGTCCGCAGGTGTAAAAAGGGGTGAGGAACACAGGTTCAGAAGATGCTCCTAATGGAGGACTGTGGCCTCTAAGGAAGCAGCTTCTTGGGTCTAGGTAGAAGGTACCACTGCAGGCTCCAGGTCCAGGGCGACATACAAACTAACAAGTTCAAGGTTAGAAAGAGCTTTACTTTTCCAATACAGCACTTTTCCTAAACTAGGCTGTCAGTCAAAATCTATTTAAAAAAAATATTTACAGGTTTGTGGGCCACAGTCAGTGCTCAAAGCTTACTCCTGGCTCTGTGCTCAGGGATCACAGCTGGTGGGACTTGAGAGACCAGATGAGGTGGCCAGGGGGCAAATCTGGGTGGGGCATGTGGATGAGTGCAAGGCAAGGGCCCTAAAACAAGCAATTTTTTTGAAAGCACAACTGGAATTTATAGATTTCCAACTTTTGATTTATCTACCTGATAGAAATAGCTGATGACTGTCTGAGGAAGAACCAGCATGAGGGTACTGGATTGTTAATACACGAGTACTTATTACTGGCCAGGCATGTGGTCAACCTTTGTTCAATCCCTGGTACTATATGGTCCCCCAAACACCATCTGGGCAGTCAGGAAAGGCATCTTCAGCTCCGCCAGGTGGCCCAAAAACCAAAACGAAAACCCAAGAAGCTGAATTCCTTACTTCCAGCTCAGTCAGAGCAAGGCTTCCCGAAAATAAAAGATAAGAGTCATTTCTGTTTCTCTGAAGGGAAGCAAATGTGTTGATACTTGGCAGTATCTGCAGCAAGAGAACAGAATCTAAAGCCAATATTTTCCATTTATTCTCCGAATCAAATCAAATCAATTCGGAAGACAGATGGGACAATTTCTCTTGAGCGGATGGTCCCCCCAGACATCTGAGCGGTGGGGCAGGGGAGCTAAGATAGGTTTTGAACATACTACTTTGGTCAAACAAAGCCCATTCGTAGTCTGAGCGCTAGCACTGCTTTTTTCTTTCATCTCTTTCTTAAGAGAAAAAAAAGAAAAACCCTGGTGATATGAAATATACTTCCAGAAAGTACATTTTGCTTTGCATAAACATACAGCTTGATGAGTATCTGCAAACTGAACACACATGTGAATCCGGCAGGCAGATAGGAAACAGAACATTCCCCAGAAGGCGCTCGGGATCCCCTTTCTTCAGCTGTTACCCACACTCCTGGGCAGATCACCATCACCTTGACATCTTAGGGGTCGGATCTGTAGCAGATGTTTTTCAACTTTATTTACTTCTTTTTTTGGTATCGGCCACACCCAGCGGTGCTGAGGGCTGTGCAATGCTGGGGGGAATCACACACACCAGGAATGTCCCAGCACCTGAGCTATCTTCCTGACCCTGTTTTTAAACCTTTGAAAGTTCCTTTGATGATGGATGATCCATGCCTCTAATGCCATACAATGACGAGCAATAATGCTCTGGTTGCAGAGCCGCTTCCTCCAGTTCTCATGATCCTCACAGCAACGCTCAGAGGTAGCAGCTCTACACTCACTTTCTAATGGGGGGGTGGCACGGCTGGTGAATCGTGCAGCCAGGGGACTCTGTCCAGGGGGCTCTGTCCCAAAGTCCATCTTAGCCCTGATAGGATCCGGGGACGGCAGAGTCCACACTTCCAGAAGCTGCCAGTCCCTTCGCGTTATTACTCTTTGTTGTGCCGTGGGGCAGAGCCAGGACCCAAGATCCAAGGGTGAGAATTTCAGAGAGGGAGATTTTGGATTCAATAAACAGAAGGACAATGAATTAGAATCAGGACAACTGAATGAGCCTTGCTGAGGAACGGGGAAACTGCTATTATGTGGAGGCTGAAAGACACCCTGCCAGGATCCCGCCCACAGACTCACGCTCAAAGACTAGGGGAACTACAAGGCCCCTCCTGCTCTGGTTCTGGCTGGTTCTGGCTGAACTGAAGAGGGCTGTGATCTTTGTTAGACTCAAATGAAAAAGCGACATCCAGTCTCAGAACCTGGGGAGGCGCTTTCATTGCATTATTCTTTTTCTTTGGCTTTTTGTGTCACACCCAGTGATGCTCAGGGGCTATTCCTGGCTCGGCACTCAGGAATTACTCCTGGCGGTGCACAGGGGACCATATGGGATGCCAGGGATCGAACCCTGGTTGGCTGCATTAAGGTAAGGCAAATGCCCAACCCACTGTACTATCACTCCAGCCTAGCATTGTTCTTTAATTCCCAGGGCTGAGCACACACCCAGGAAAGATGGTTATTCTTAAGGCTGGGCTCCTCAAAGGTCAATACTTGGTTCTGCTCATCATCTGTGGATTAGCTCTGAAGGTGTCACTGGGCCGTTCTCTGAAAACCTCTCCAGCTTCTCCCCGCCTCTAAGGCTTATAGGATCATGGAGTTGGAGGCTTTTTGCATTCCTCACCGCACCCTATGGATTCTTCCTGAGTTATGTCTTCCAAGTTTAACCCCTTCTCTTCCATCTCATTGTGAGTATTCTAGTTTAGCCCTCAAGATCAATGCTGATACTGCTTATATTAACTAGGAAACAGCTTCTCAGCTGGCCATTTGGTCCTAGGTTCACTTAACTTTGCAAAGCACTGTCAGCTTTTTTGTAACAAGGAGAATGTGTCTTTTATTACACGTCTCACTTGTTCATGAAATACGGTTGTTCTTCATACAAGAGAGTCCCGGTCAGTCTGCTAGACAACATCACCCATCAGCAAGACCCTTACCAGCCATTGCCCTCCCTGACCCCCACAGGGACCCCGATCCAGTCCCATGAGCCCTACTCCCAGGTCTGGCCCAGACCCTCCTAGCAAGAGGAGGTGCCCTCGGCTTGGTATTTACTTTCTCCAAGGCACGTTGGTATGCAGCATTATTTTTTTTTTCAATACTGGGAATGAGACCTCTCTTTAAAGATTTGATAAACATCAGAGGAAAGGATTAGATTTCATCTGTGAAAAGGAGGAAAAACCCCAACACAACCCAAGAGCTACAGAACTGTTGATTAGGTTTGTATTCTGGGGATACTGGATAAAAATCTAGCAAAAACACCTTCATTTATAAGGTAATAACTTTATTATTATTATTATTTTGCATTTTGGGTCACACCCAGAAATGCTCAGGGGTTATTTTTGGCTCTGCACTCAGGAATTACTAATGGCAGTGCTTGGGGGACATTATGGGATGCCAGGGATTAAACCTGGGTTGGTCGCGTGCAAGGCAAATGCTACTACCCACTGTACTACCGCTCCAGACCCAAGGTCATAACTTTATAACCAGAAGAATAAGACAGAATTTTCCCCTGCCTGCCAGGAAAACTGGGGGTGGGGGAGATCCTTTTTATTTTAAATGTTTCCCCCCTAGGTTTTGGTATGCAGCTAGTGGTGCTCAGAAATTATTCCTGGCTCTGCACTCTGGGATCATCACCCCTGGCAGGACTTGGGAACCATATGGGAAGCTGGGGATCAAGCCTGGGTCGGCCACATGCAAGACAAGCACCCTCCCTGCTGTATTATGGTTCCGGCCTCTGCAGGGGGAATTCCTGCTTGGCCTTGGAAGCCGAAGGAGATGGTTTTCAAGGGCACTTTGCATTGTGACAGAGAAACCTGTATAGTGACACATGTGAAAACCCATCACCATCCTGTGCCTGAGTGGCCTGAACTCTCGGAATAGGATCTTTACAAGAAAAAGTTTCAATTCCTATTGTGCCTCCCTGTCCCTCTCCATTAGACTGACGACATAAAGAATGCCACCTAAAATGCAAGCCTAGCAAACACCTCCAATGCCACAGAACACTGGGGCAGGGGCTGAGAGCAGAGGGAGGGCCCCGTGAGATCACCAGGCTCCTGGCTGGATTCCCGGGCTGTGCTGTGCTGGTGGAGCGGACAGGTTGGGGAGGGGTCGGGTCTTCTCATGAGGAGTTCGAAAGGCTTCTGACCTGGCCTGGACCACAAATCCCGCCTTTCTGGCTCCTGCATGAGATGCTGGCGCACTGGTGGTGCCCATTTCCCTACCCACCACCTGCGCAGACCGGGAGGGCAAGGGGGACACTCACTTGTTGCAGTGCTGTTTGAGGTGCTTCTTGTAGCCATCATCGTGCAAGACCACCTCAGGGTTGCAGGTGGCCAGCCAGTCGGCATTCTTGAGCTCTGGGAGCAGCAGCTGGTTCTTCGTCTTCTTCCCCTTCCTCCCTCTGGGGACTGGAGCAGACAATCCTGAAACCGAAAGGCAGTGTAGAGCCAACAGAGGAGCTGGGCTGGGCTTGCAATGAGGGAGCTGGGCTGTATATGGTGGTTTGGGCCTTTCCCCTCAGTCCATGCTGTGACTATGTCTGTGAAATGTGTCTGCTGCTCTCTAGTCAACCCCAGGGCCGTACGGTCAGACAGTAAGAATTTCTGGGGTACTCTGACCAGATCAAGAAAGAGTAGTTTCCGGGGCTCACAACCTTGTTGGGGTAAAGCAGGAAGGATGACCGGAAGCCTTTGGGTCAGCTACAGCCAAGCAAAGGGAAGGGGAAGCACAGCATGAGAAGGCCAGGATGAATAAGAGGTGGCTGAAAGACAGCCCAAGGCAAAAGACACAGACACCACAGCACAAAGGGCGAGCCCCCAGTTCAGAAGAACCTCTGTGACGTGCTGGTGAGTGGACAAGACTGGCAGAGGGGAAACCTTAAAAGGGCCCAGCTGACTTAAAACATCACAGGGAAGGGCAGGAGCAAAGGTACGAGGGGAATGGGAGGTGTGGGGGGTGTGGGGTAAGGTGCTTGCAACAGCTGGCCCTAGTTCAGTCCCTGGAACTGCATTATGATCCCCTGAGCACTTCTAGGCGTAAGCCCTGAACACCACTGAGTATGGCCCCAACACACATGTTCCTCCCTGTCTCCCGGCTCTGTAAAGCACGTAACAATGAATGATCCTGAGGGTGAACTGAGAGCATCGTCATTGTGTGTCATTGCCAATATTCTGGAATACGTCAGAGAGAGGGAAATTCCCCCAAGCAGCCATGGGGACCAATCTGGGAAGAGGGACAGAAGCGTGCAGGGAGGGCAGTGCTCAGGCAGGGCCGGGTGGGTGCTCACCTGAGTGGTTCTGAAGGGTCTGGGCCTGCCCGTCTTTGGTAGGTGTGATGAGTTCCCAAATGAAGCTCTTGATCTTCTCATCCCCTTTGTAATGCTTGACACAGTACACCAGCAGGGCACGGCAAATCATCTCCATGTCCTTCTCGTTCAGATGCCACTTGAACCGCCCGTGAGTCAGGATGTCCTTCCACCGGCCCCAGCTGGAAGTGGAGAGGAAGAAGGGTGTTTGTGGGAGAGAGGTCAGGGTGGACACCCTGGATACTGCAGGGCAAGCCCGGGGGCCTTATTCTCCGCTGGGCCTACTGGCCTATTAGTTACGAAAGGCCTTTGAGGACAGCAGCCTAGGGCATGCCAGATGCCGCGATGGTGGCCTGGATATTAGACGTGGAGCTTCACAGAGCCACTAGAATATTAAGAGGGAAGGAATGAAAATATTCGAAGTGGGGAATAAATTTGGAATCAAAACGGCCCAGCTGCAGTATTCCAAAGCAATGGCTGCGAAGCCTTCTATTTCTCAAAGAGCCAGAGACTTGCACAAATCATGCCTTAACTATAACATCTGTTGCATTGACTCCTTATACATCCTTGGGGGACAAAGCAGGAAATCAGTACCAAGCAGCAAATTAGTAACAGAGATTTGTTGTGACAAGCAGATGAGAAAATCATGGCAGGTCCTCAATATGGCAGCAGAGCAGACTGTGACCACGGTTGAGGGGGTGGGGGTAAGGGGGGGGTCATGGGACTCTGGCGCTAACAATCTGATCTCCACCAGCCCCCAAGATCCAGAGCCGACTGCAAGGCACACGAGGACAAACCTCGGGCCCGAAAACGAAAGGAACAAGAACGGAAGAAGGCAAAGCCAATCGACATGTACCCGAAGATGAGCAGGTTCTTCTCCACCCGGAAGCACTCGGCTCGGAGGTAGCGCCTGGTTTTGTCATTGAGACGCCGGGATCTTGTGGGCCTCTCATCAGAGTCACTGTCTAACTCGGAAAACTCCATGAGCTCGTCCTCCTCGAAGGAGTTGTAGTGCTTGGTCTGCTTCCTCACGCGAGGCCGGTCGATCACTAAGCTTTCCTGGA
Source organism: Sorex fumeus (assembly GCF_029834395.1). Classification (NCBI taxonomy): domain Eukaryota; kingdom Metazoa; phylum Chordata; class Mammalia; order Eulipotyphla; family Soricidae; genus Sorex; species Sorex fumeus. The sequence continues at coordinate 5,226,074 of NW_026606101.1, read as the reverse complement.
AAGAGAAGAGACGGTTGGGAAGAAAAGCCCCTCGCTCCGAAGGTCCCGTTGGCATCTTTGGGGTGCCCATCTCTGCCCCCAGTACACCTGCCGGGTTCCATGGGGAGAGTGAGGGGCGGCCCTGGCGCTCACTGGGCTGGCAGGGTTCCCTGCCTTCAGCACTGCCCACCATCATAGGGTGTTTCTCCAGCCCCTTCAACAGGGGTACGGGCAGACAGGGACTGTCGGGGCCCGGAGTGCCAGTCTGCTCTGGGAAGAGTGGAGTGGGGGCCCCAGCTGCTCTGCCCACATGCAGGGGTAGCCTGTGCTCTGGAGACGGACGAGCTGCACAACCCCATCTGCTCAGCAGCTTTCTGATGACCACCACAGTATCCCTGCTGACTTCCTTTCCTGCTGTCCACCAGCATCTACTAGGAACCTTTGATCTTTCACCACAGACATAATCCCTCGCTCAGGAACCTCACTGCATCCGCTTTCCCACCACCATCGTTGCTTTCCTAGTTAGATTCTATCATGTCATGTCGGATACCCGCTCCCGCCCCAATGCCTCTGCCCAAGGACTGGCTGTGCCTGACCACTGTCCTCTGCAGCCCAGATACATTTCCATTGCTCCGCTTCCTACTGTGATGCTCCAACTGCTTCCCACGTTTTCTACAGGGCAAGAGCATTTTCCTCCAACTGCCTGCCATGGAGGCAGGGTGAGGACTGGGAAGTTGGGGGGTGGGGGGGTGGGGAGTGGGGACGGGCATATACTGGGGACACTGGTGGAGGAAAGGGTGTTTGATCACTGTATGGCTAAATCTCGAACATGAAAGCTTTGTAACTGTATCTCACAGTGATTCATTAAAAAAAAAAAAGTAACGTGGAGTTCACGCCCAATTCAATCAGCTTAATCAATGGCTGAATAAATAGTAAATTAATAGTACATTAAAAAAAAAAAGGCGTTTTCTTCCCCCTTCCCCACACCGTCCCACAGAGGGTGCCTTCTCTATCGTGACTACAGAACACTTATGAAAGGCTACCACAGGGGCTAGAGAATAACTCCCTGATATTTCCTGGTCCTATGGGAGAATTAAGTTATCAATGGGGGACCCCACAGAAGATCAGTCAGGGCTGGTTACTGATTCAGTGAGACAGGAGGAGAAGGGACTATCCCCAAGGTTCATGGGTGCAGGAGAGCTCGATGTTCATCGGACAGGCATGGACAGAGTGGGGTAAACGGCCAGAGAGCAGTGCCGAGAAGCTGACACTAAACGCATCACTCAGGGATACAAGTCTCCAACTTGGCAAAGTGGGGCCCACCACCGCCTTTCTTCATGCATCTGTGAAGTCAAGCACTGCCCAAAGGCATAGAGCCAGGGGTGTTTGCAGTGCCACACACAGGACAAGTACCGCATCCTAGGACTATCTCTCTGGTGTGCAACCCATCTCCCCTCTACCTTTATTCAATTTCCTGAGTACCCTGTAGACCAGTATGTTCAATGAGCACTTTTATTTTCTAAGTTTTAAATTGTTTTTTGGTTTTTGAGCCACACCTGGCTACTATGCTCAGGGATCATTCCTTGGGGGGACTGTGTGGAGTGCTGGAGATCAAACCTGGGTCAGTGTGTGCAAGGCAAGTGCTCTGCCCACTGTACTACCTCTCCAGCACCCCCAATTTGCACTTTAAAATTATAACAGGTAACATCTTTAAGTTCTGAATAAATCATGTTTCTAAATCGTTACATATAACAATCTCATTTAAAAACTGAGGCTCAGGAATAAATAATGGCTTGAGACGTGTGGGACTTTGTGATCCTGTAAAGTACCAGTGAAATGTTCAATGCAGTAAAACATATGTAACATTGTACCTTTTCATTTTTTGCTTCAGTGTCCAGTTCAGCTATTTTGGCCCATTTCTGCCAAAAATTCGGGTCATCTAAGGAAATATCAGTTCTATTTCCTGAAGCCACAAAGCTAGCCTGTGAAGAAGACAAGAGCCAGAAAACTGAGCTTGAACAGAACAGAAACTAGTAAGACACCTGTTATTTCACATACGCCAAGAAATCAAGTATATTATCCATCTGCATTCTACACCAAATCCTCTGAGAGCTTCCAAAATGAATGCAAAAGATCTCAAAGTGCTTTTTCTGTTTTTACTTAAAAAAAAAAAAGAACCCTCTAAGAATTGGTAAAGAAATTGTAATTTTAGCTCACAGGATATTTATATGAAACTTAAACTTGGAAGCCAGCAGACAGTGACAATGTGTTACTTGATGTTTCTTGTGAAACAGGTTTATTCTTAAAACTTCACTAGACTTATTTTTCTAATTTCAGTTCACCAAACGTCTGCTCTGGGAAAGGCGTTGTTAGTTCACAGGGAAGAGGAACGCCTCTGAGTGCCCCGTCAAAGCGGCAAGACTGATCCAGCAGATCTCCCGGTTCACAGGGTCTATCACCTAAGAAACCGAGAGTAATATTCTCGGGGTTGTTGGCGGGGGTGGTGGGATCTGATTAGCTGAAGTAAAATCCAGTGGCAGGAAAAGCAGAGGAAAGGCATTTCAGTGACAAGCCCAGAATCTCGCGTCAAGGCCGTTTGTCCATGGAACGCAGAGAGTACTCTACTCCTTGGGCTGGAGAGAAGAAGGGTACCATTGGAATCTCAGGGCTCTGACACTGACTGTGCAATACTGCGTAAGGGAACTAAGACGACTAATTCAGGGCAGTTACCTTGAAGGGCAAATGTGAAAATTGTCAAGTGATGTCCAGCTGGCCTCTGAAGATCAATAACCAAAGATCAGAGGTTTGGGGAAAATTCTTTCTACTGTGTGGCTCACTATCAGCCTCATCATCCTGAGAGACCGAAACCTCCAAACGGTCACGCCTAACAGAGGCACAGGAGACCATCCCTACGGCCTGTGTCTAGAGATGCGGAAGACTGTGCCCACCCCGACCAGGACTCGGGGAGAAGGTCCGGTACCTTGGCGAACGTGGACCCCTTCCCTTCCGACTGGATGGTGATGGTATGCGTTCTCCGCTGCAGAATCTGGTCTATGTCCTCTTCACAGAATTTGGAGCCTTCATCTTCTTCATCCATTAGGGCACCATAAGCTCCCTTCCGGAGCAAGTCCTCCACCTCCATTTTTGAAAGCTGCTGCACCTGGACAGGTCACCAAAGGCTACTCACAAAGTGGAAAATGCACAGGAGAGAAACAGCCTCAAACTTGGCTTTTACAATTCAGCACGTAACTGTACAGGTCGGAAGAATAGCATGATCAAAAAGCTTTAGAAAATGAAAATCCAGGGACAAGATACTCAGGGAGAACCAAGGGGAAGTGAGGCAGAAATCTGCCATAGGGAGCTCTGGAATAAAACCCAACAAATGAGTCAACGGCTGCAACATTTTTGGGGACAGTGGTTATTACCAAATGTCATGAGCTATTAAAATTATGCACCACTGTAGAGGATATCTTTAATGTTTATGTTTTGGTTTGAAGCTATATCTTTAAAAACCTCCAGATGTCCAAATGAGCTAAAGAATAATGACTTATTCATTATTAAATAAATGCATTAGTATTGGAAATGATGTCATCTCTTAACTAAAGAAAGGATTCCATGCCAAGTGTGATCTTCTCAATTGCTTGTTGAAAACAGGAAATGGAAGTTCAAAACACCCTTTCCTGGTTCTAATTAAGAATCTGGTTCTCTTTATTGAAATCACATAAGGGAATTCCATGACTCCCAGCACTGGTAACTTGAAGGATTATACTTAGCAACACACGCATGGCTTAAAGAATATGGAACATCTGGATAAAAGACAACTCACTTAAGCTTTAATTCCCAACCTTTGATGCTCTGAGCCCAGAGATTCAGGAGATAAGTCTGCTTTGTTTGCTCATGCTTTAAAATAACCTAAGAATTTTAGTTGTGATATTTTAACCCCCTGTAGCACTATCCTCCCATTGTTCATCGATTTGCTCAAGCGGGCACCAGAAACGTCTCCATTGTGAGACTTGCTGTTACTGTTTTTGGCATACCAAATATGCTACAGAGAGCTTGCCAGGCTCTGCTGTGTGGGCGGGATACTCATGGTAGCTTGCCGGGCTCTCTGAGAGGGACAAAGGAATCGAACCTGGGTCAGCCACATGCAAACACCCTACCCCCCTACCACTGTGCTATCGCTCCACCCATTTTTAACCCCCTACAGGGAAAAAAATTTTCTTGGTTTTATTGACTCAAGTATCAAGTTGATGATTTATTCATGTATTTGTTCACCATGATGTGCCAAACATCTTTAAAATGCCAAATGCTGTTAGAGGCCTTGGAAGGTACAGATAAAACAGGTGACATCATACCTTCAAAGACTGGAATAGGAGGTAGGACACGGTGAAAAATCACTATTTAGAGTTAAGAGCATATGATCTACTGACTTCTTTGGTTGGGGGAGGGCTGGGTCACACACACCAGTGCTGAGGGGTCATTCCTTGCGGTGCCCGGGGACTGTGTGGTGTGGTTAACATTAATCATGGTTGGCTGCTTGCAAGGCAAGCACTGTATCTGGTCTAGATCTACCGATCTTTAATGGATGTAGTTAAGACTCTGTTTATTGCATGCTGTGTAACTCTATCACATTAATGGCTCCTCTGGACTCCCCGTGACTGTTGGGACACCCCCACAGAGACATGTGGGCTGATTCAGTTTAGTGAAAGTGACCGTGAAAGCAGCTATATAGGAAGAGAGATCCAGGGAGGAGGGGTGGCGTGACAAATGCCCCATACTCACTCCGTTGGTACTGCCCTTGCGGTTGATGTCCTGAAGAACAGCCTTGTCCAGGCCTAGTTTTAGGCTGGCTTTGTCGAACATCTCTCGCTCATAGGAGTTCCGGGTAATGAGGCGATATACCTTCACGGCTTTGCTCTGGCCTATCCGGTGACATCGGGCCTGAGCCTGGGAAGGAAGATCAGATGCACCATCACCAAATATCAAGGCAGCAGCCCCAGGAATAGGAAAAGAATTAAGTTCCATGGAGAGTGAGTGGCCAGCTTCCAGGGTCACCAGCCACAGGTCTGATGTTGACAGTTGTTTCCCCAGGGTTGGTGTCCCCTTCAAGGTGCTTGCTTCTTCCCAGACTGTTTACTGATCCAGGGACAAGCAGCACTGGGTTTCCTGTCCTCCCCAGCCTGTGGATTGAGTAGTGGTGCCTGCTCTCTGGATTCGAGCTCCTGGGGAAACCCCTCGGGGAACGCAGTACCACTTTCTACTTCTTTCACTTCGCTTTAGAAATTTTCACATAGGCAGCAGTGTAATGACCTCGTAAGGACAAAATCATACTCCACATTCATCCTGAGACTGTTAGAAGCAGATCGAAAGACCTTTATAACTCATTCTTAGATACTTCGAAAGATAATTTTAGGAAAACATTACTAATTGTGATCCCTGGCATCACCAAAATAAATAAGGAAAAAAAAATTATTGCTACACTTCGAAAAACTTGTTTCTGGAGCACAGGATTTTGTTTCTCGAGCACAGCTGTGCTCAGGACTTATTCCTGGCCCTGTGCTCAGGAACTACTCCCAGAAGAGCTCAGGGGTCCAAAGCAGTATCAGGGATCAGAACTCAGGTTGGCTCCATGCAAGATAAGTGTCTTACCTGTACTCTCTCTCCAGTTCCCCAAAAACTAATTCTTAAGAATACAGGATGTAAGGCACTAACCCTGCATGCAGCCAAGCTTGTTCTGAATCCTCAGTATCACATACAATCTCTCAAGCAATACTGGGCTCACTACCAAGTACAGAAGCAGGAGTCAACCCCAAGTACTAAATGTGGCCAAGTCCTAGCCCCCATTAAAAAAAAAATCTTTAGTACCATCTTTCTAATCAGTGTTCTAATTTTCCTGCTTATCTCAAATATGTATATTTAAATTTGCCCTAATTATGGGGCCAGAGAGATAGCACAGCAGCTTTGGGGCTTGTCTTCTAAGTGGCTTACTCTGGTTAGGTCCCTGGAACAAAATATATATGGTCCCCAAGCACAACCAAGACTGATCCCTGAAGGGCTGGAGCAACAGTACAGCAAGTTTGATCCACGGCATCCCATATGGTCCCCTGAGCACTGCCAGGAGTCATTCCTGAGTGCAGAGCTAGAAGTGACCCCTGAATATCCATCCCCAAGTGTGACCCACCCAAAAAGTTGGGGAAAACAAAAAGTGATCCCTAAGTGCAAAGCCCTGTACACTGCCAGGTGGGACCCAAACCAAAAGCAAAAGCAAACAAATTTGCCTGGATCAGGATACAAATAAGCCCCATAAATTGCAGTGGGGTTGGTTAAGTTTCAAGTATCTCTTAATAGATTCTCCCAGTCTTTAAGTGTTCCTTTCGTTAACTGCAATTTATTTCAGGAGGAGATCAGATTCTCTGTCCTGTAGTTTCTTACATCTGCATTTTATTGCCTGCGTTCTGGCTTGTCACTGAATTTATTCCCTCTCTGTCTTGTACTGACTCTAAAATGGGAATTATACCTTAAACTTTGGTCCAATTAAGATTTTGCATGATGTCTGCCTGCATGGAAAATCACTGTCTAGATCCATTATTTCATTTAAAATTATAATCCCCTATTCATTTTTTTGTTACTCTGATACATATACAGTACATACAGGAGACACCAGCTAGTTTCCAAAATAACATTCTCCAAAAGCGACCATTATTAATAGTTTTTAAGGAACACAATGAAGCTATGTACTTAAATATATGCTAAATGGATTAAACATATGTGCTACATTTTAAATGGCCTGGTTGCTCAACTATGCCTTCTGGGAACCTCTCCAAGAGAGGATCATGACTTTTTGTTTTTGTTTCTGGGCCATACCCGGAGGGCTCCAGGCTTACTCCTGGCTCTGGGCAACATATGTGATATCAGAGATGCAACCAACAAGGGCTGGCTACATGTAAGACCTCACCACCTTGAACCATCTCTTTGGCCCCAGGAGTCTAGGTTCTCTTAACATGAACAAGTTAAAACCAGAAAGAGGAAGGTAAAATAAGCGCTGGTGATAGAATAGATCTAGAGGCAACTGTAAAAACATTGCAGTGTGTGTAGGTTTCATGTGCTCGCAACTCTAGAGACACAGAAAGATACACAAGCAGGTCTGTGTTTATGGCAGGATGGTCTATCAGCTACCACCCCTGGCTTTCTGGTATAACATGTTAGTTTTGTAGGTTTTGGGCGTACTTTGAGATGCTCAGGGCCCACTCCTGGCTCTCAGGGATTACTCCTGGCGGGAATCAGGAGTCCATATGGATGCTGGGGATCGAACCCAGGTTACTCACGTGCAAAGCAAACACCCTACCTGTTGTACTACTGCTTTGGCCCCTGATAACATGTTTCCTGCTCCTACTATATACATTCCCTACCCATTCCTAGATTCAACTATTATTTTTTCAAGAACTCCAAGTTTCTTATAGTGGTAAACAGTAGAAAATATATTCTCAATACTCTTGGGGTACTCAGTATTACTAGCATGTCCACTGTTTCTCAGTCTACTCGGGAGGCAAAAATAGAAGTGCTTGAGTATGTTTAGTGTATACAATTATGTATATACATATGTCAAAATACACCAATATGTTGAATTCAAACTTGACTATGGTACTTTTGCTTCATCAATCCTACATCTGTATCTGTTTTTAACCATGTTGAAAAGCTCAGTTCTCAACAAAGCCAATCTCATTACTCATTTGATTTATCCCACAATATATGCAACTGCTTCAGAAAAACCAAATCATTATGATCTCCTCCAAACATAATTACTAAAAACAATGAAGGGTTTTTGTGTTTCGCCCCCCTCAGAGTTAAATCCCACTGAGTATGCACAGTCAAATTATAGAGCTATAAACGTATAGAATAGGTGTCTTTTTTGCAGTGTAGTATTAGTAATTATGCAACTACTTTCTGCTAATATAGGATTGGGCAAAGGAAAAGAAACAGGAACGAGAACTTTTCACCATGAAGAAGGAATCTGCAAATATGAAAAGACAGAAAACTAGCAGAAGTCTATGATGTTAGAATGGATTGGAGGATATCATTATTGGTTAGATCTGTGCCCATGTATACAAATGTCCGTAAAACAGATACAGGATATGCTCATGTTTTTTTTTTTTTAATCTCAATGTTGCACATATGTGCATATATACATACACAAACATATAAAAGCATGTTATATTGTATATATGATTTCTGGTCAATGTCTACTGGAAGAGCTAAAAAAGCAACAGCACTCCAAAACAAAGAATTTAACTTTCAGAGCCTGGCTTCTAAATACCATTATCTATAACAAAGAACTAAGGACAGTTAGACAAATGGTTTAATTTCAGAGCTGGGGTAGACAAAGTATACACTGTTTTGTTTCAGTTTGGGGGCCATACCTGGTGATGCTCAGGGCTTTCTTTTGGCACTGTTAGAGGGACCATGTGTAGTGCTGGGAATCGAACTCTGGCTGCTTATAAGGCAAGAGCTCTATTTGCTGTATTATCTCTCCAGTCCAAAGTACACATACTGAAACCATGCTAGAATATAGGGAAGTATATTCTAGTACATTCTAAAGGATGATGAAAAACTCCAAAACAACCCTTTAACTTGAAAGAGGCTTCCATCAGCTAAGTTCAGGAATACAGGAATATTAACCTATAGTAATAGAATGTAATCCACCAAATATAAAAAAAGCTCATAAATCTCTACTGACAAACTGGAAAAAAAGAGGAAAAAACATTTTTATTTGGAAAACCTAACAATAAAGTGAAAGTAAGAAAAACACTACTTTGCGGGGCTAGAGAGAGAGTACGGTGGGTAGGTGCTTGCCTTACATGCCGCCAGCCCAGGTTCAATCCCTGGCACCCCATATGATCCTTGGAGCACTGCCAGGAGTGGCCCCGAAAACAAAAACAACGAGAAATCACTACTTTGCAACAATCAGAGATTACTAATTCAGGCAAAAATAATCAATGGAAATCAACTAGTGAGATACTGTGGGACAGGGTATTATTGTCATTATGATTTTGGTATCACTGTATCACTGTCTTCCCGTTGTTCATTGATTTTCTTGTGCGGCCCCAGCAATGTTTCCATCGTGAGACTTTGTTGTTACTGTGTTTGACATATTGAATACCTCACGGGTAGCTTGCCAGGCTTTGCCATGCGGGGGAGATATACTGGGTAGCTTGCGGGGCTCTCCGAGAGGGGCGGAGGAATCGAATTTGGGTCGGCCATGTTGGCTGTATGCAAGGCAAATGCACTACCCGCTGTGCTATCACTCCAGCCCATAACTTTGGTGGAAAGCCTTATCCATCTGCATTTTGGGGTCAATCCCTGCTCTAGGTTTGGGGACAGCACCTGGCAGTGCTTGGTGAGCCATGCGGTATCAGGAATCAAATTCAGGCCTCCCACATGCAAATCCTGCACTCAGTCCATGGAGTGACCTTTCCAAAGCTACTTATTTTAAAGGGAAACATTAACTTTATGTTGGAGAACTTTGGCACATACCAATAAGACATCAAAGTATACACTATCTATCAAATGATCATGCTTCTCCTGGTGTAGTACAGCGAGAGAGACATAACATTTTGGTGGTATTTCTAAGTCTCCAGCCAACCTCTGAGGAAATACAAATGTAAACTGAGGCTCGATCTATAATCCAATGGGTCTCTACTCTTTATTTTCTGTTTTTTTTTTGGGCCACATCTGGCGGAGCTCAGGGGTTATTCCTGGCTCTGCACTCAGGAATTACTCCAGGCAGTACTCAAGGACCATATGGGATGCAGAAAATTGAACCTGGGTCAGCCACATGCAAGGCAAATACCCTGCCAACTGTACTGTCTCTCCAGCTCCAGGTCTATACTCTTTTAAAAACATCAACTCTGTCAAAGAAAAATAAAGACGGAGCATCTAACTAAAAAGATACAAATAATTAGCTCTAATGGGTGATGCTGGGTTGAATCTTATATTGGGGAAACTATCTCTACAGCACTGTTTCTCAATCTTATTTCAACAGAGGTCCCTTTCAGAATTTTTTTCTGCGGCCCCCTGTCCAATAGGTCAGACCACAGTCTTGTATCATGCCCCCATGGAAACTTGGGGCCCATGTTGAGACATGGAAAGAGCATGTAGGAGGCCTGGATTTAAGTCCTGGCCCCACATGAGCCCCCAAGCACTGCTGGTGGCAACCCTCTAAACACAGAGTTTAAGTGGCCCCTGAGCACTGCTGTGCATGGCCCCCTAAAACAAAATCTACTGAAAGAAATAATGAAATTCGGATATGAACTGTGGATGGTAATTCTGAGAACTACGTAAATGCAAATCCTTGGGGCTGGACAGAGAGCACAGCAGGCTAAGGCTCTTGCTTTGCATGCAGCCGACCTTTTTATGTACCCCCAGTACCACATACAGTCTCCGAGCACCAGCGTATACTCTGGATAAAGGGGAGACTTAAGCTGTCAAGTGAAATGGTCTCGAGTCTAAATATAAGACAGATGTTTAAAGTAATCTCTACTTTGGAGTCCTGCTGTGCACTTGATGTCTCACTAGTTTCTACGATTTCGTTTTGCATTTTAGGAACAGAAATCTTCTCCATCATATCCCCAATAAATTAACCACAATAAGCTGGGAAAGGAAAGAAAAAGTCACTTGGCAAAATGCTACTTTGATTCTATTCTATGACAAATAAAAAAAAAAACCCACTGTACTCCAGTATCATGTACTGGTAAGTTTATTTTTCACAAATTGAAGAAGCGAACACGCTGTTATGATAATGAGATCCAGGCGACTGCGGCTAGAGAATAAAAGCGGCAAACAAGGAAGCAGGGGAAGGTGGAAGTGAGTTTTGTGGTGCTGAACTGGCCCAGAAATCTCACCACTGGTGGACAGACCCAAGCAGATGCAGATAGATGGTCGATGACAGCTTGGGTCTGTGTTCCTAGCTATTTCCTAGCTCTTGCCGCAAAGAGGGTTCAGAAGCAAAAGTACTCCGGTAGCAGGGGGGACACAAAATGGTTTTCTAAATTCCATCCTTGAATAAAAGAAACTGAAAATCCTTGAAGAAACGGTCATCTCCCTGGCCATGGCAGAAAACTGTGACACGAATCTAAATACCCAATGCTTCTAGAAAGGAGGAAAATGTTCAAGAACTGATGGGAGGTGGCAAAAGGAATTAAGCGCCAACTTGAAAGGCCTCCCAACAACTACCTGTGAGCAACAAACGCGAGTCGTGGGAAACCACCCGTAAGACCGAGTCCATCAGGACACAAACAAATAAACAGGACAGTTGTGCATTCCTTATAGGATTTCAAACAGTAAATAGAGGAAGGACTGACATAGAAAACTGCCACCAAAACTACTACCAAAATAAGCAAATGCCATGGAAATAATTACAGAAGGCAAAAAAAAAAAACAAAACAAACCAAAAAAAAAAACCAAAAACCCACCTACCGATGGATGCTAAACTTAATGCGCAACAATACAATGAGAAACGGTATTTGGTGTTGTTTCAAAACATCTCCTCTGAAAATACTATTTGAAAGGTAAAAACAGTTTTCAATTGGAGACACCTTCGAATGGAAAGCCAGGCACCCCACTAGGATGTACTCAGATGCATGGGGCATCTCAGCTCACCTCCTCTTGCCAAAAAACGCACAACCCTGAATCTGAAGCACAAGAAAACTCAGGCAAACACAAACAGGGTCTATTTTAGAAGACCCTTTCAATAGTCACAGTTCCAAAAGAAGAGTGACAGAGAGGGGCTGTCAAAGCTAAGAGGCTGACTCCTGACAGAAACACAGAACACTGGGAGGGAACGAGGTTTCCAGGACTTATCAGACCATGGTCAGACAAAGTGATGACATGAAGGGACCATAGAAATCTGTCCTCCGTCACGAAGTTTAAAATGATTTCAGCATGTGAAGGTTCTTTTTTTTTCTTTCCCTTTTTGGATCACACCCAGCTATGCTCAGCTGGCTCTGCACTCAGGAATTACTCTTGGTGGCACTTGGGGGACCATATGGGATGCTGGGGATTGAACCTGGGTCAGCCACGTACAAGGCAAATGCCCTACCCACTGCACTATTGTTCGGGCCTCAGCACGTCAAGTTTTTAACAGTGAATTTTGTTCTAAAATTCTAGAAATACTGAGAATGATTCAAGTCAAATATTTTATCTATTTAAGTTTTTTCTTTGCAGGGGGCACACCCAGTGATGCTCAGGGGGGTTACTCTAGTGATGCTCAGATTGAACTAGGATTGGCCATGTGTAAGGCAAGTGCCTTACCTGATGTACCATCTCTCTGGCCCCATCAAGTCAAATATTTTTGAAAGGCATCTTCAGTAAAACTACTGTCTCTGTCACTTCTATCCTATTCCCTTACTTCCTCTATAAGTAACCATTTAAAAATAAAGGTTTTACCTCCAATCTTCCCCTTGAAGGTAAGGCATGCGCAGGATACAGCTGTGCTCACAGCTTTTTAGATAAATGCTAAGTATACATATAGTATAGCATAGCATACTACATGCAGCTTTTCCACAGCTGCTTCTTTTTAAAGCTCAACAATATATTCAGGAGATGATTTCACAGACGTATGTAAAAATATATTTCTCACTCTTTTATGAGAGCTGGAAAGACTATAGTTTAGTCAATCAGTCCTCCATTGCTAGACAACTGAACTGTTTGTTATGCTTTCTTCCGGTATCCAGAGTTAGAGTAAATACTATTGGAAAAGGAGTTTATGAATCCTCTTGTATATAAAGCAGGTGAGGGACAGAGAGATAGTGCAGCAGGTAAGGCATTCATTTGCCTAGAACGCAACTGGCCCAAGCTCAATCCCTGGTACCACATATGGGCCACTGAGCACCGCCAGGAGTGATTCCTGAGTGCAGAGTCACGGGGACGCCCTGAGCACAGCTGGGTGTGGCAAAAAAAAAAAAAGCAAGTAAAATAAAGGAAGTAATCCAAGTAAGAAACAAGGTTTACGGACAGATCAAACTGCAGAAACAGGTGGCCATACATAATGACAATAGTTTTCTTTTTGTGACACATGTGTTGTCTGAAATATCAGAAGGGAGATGAAGATGCATTCTGATGAACAGAGGTGGGCGGCAGACCTCACTCACTGTCATTACAATCTCCACAGTCCTTTTCTCCTCATGACAGGACCCTGTTTCTTGCACAAGGCGGTGTAGAACTAAAGCCATTTGCAGAAACCCAGGGCGGGTCAGGAAACAGAGTTCTGGACAATGAAGTGCAGATGGCTGGGGGTATCTGGAAAGCCGTTACACCAGGCCTACCTTCCTGACCGTTCTAGCTTGGACCCAAGAGAACGAAAGCCCCCTTCGCTGGGAAGCTGGAGGAGAAACAGGAGAAACCCAGGACGCTGAGGACATGAGCCCTGAACTACCCATCTCTGGCCTCTGAACTGAGAAAGGCAAAGTTCTGTTGAGGGCCTGTTACAATCAGGAGATGAATTTAAATGGCCAAGATGACTGATCTGAAAGATAACAGGGTGAGTCTCATCACATACTTGTCATTTTACCATCAAATCTAAAACAGTTAACCACACATCATTTTCCTACGAAAACTCACCCATAACACAAGTGAGACAGAAACATACGGAGCAAGGGTGGTGACTGAGATGCAGTCTAAATGAGATATTAGCAAAAGTATATACACAAAAACTTCTGAGTAGGCCAGAAGTGAAGGGCCCATTTGGTAAAAGCCCCCTTTTGGGGGCAATATGTAGCCCCAGTGCTTTTCTGTATGATCTGCAGACTCAAAGCCCTTTTTCCATGCTATAAATTTAAGGTGAACAAAGACTCAAGGGAAACAAGTAATAATGTTCAGAAAATTGAAAAACAACAATATAAACAAGGACAGATCTGAGAGACCGCAATGAGCAGCTGAGTGACTCAATTTCCTGAAGCCGGGCAGTTTTCAGATGGATTATGGCCCTCAATTTACTACTGTATTGTCAGCCTGAAGCCCAAAATGTGTGAAAGCTTCTTAGAGTACCTTTACCATCATGTGAAAATGCACACAGTACAAAGAACGAGTGTACTATTGATACTCTCTCGTCCCTTACACTACTTTTCCGTTACTCGACTACATTATTCTTTTCAAGAAAACATTGTCTCTCGGTGCAGTCTAAACCAGGTATCAGCAGACCATGTGTTGCCATACTTGCCCTGGCCACCCTCAAGCAAAAGCATGTGCCCATCTCTCTTCTATTGTATTTTTAAAGTATACATTCACTAACGTTTTAAAATACAATTGTTCCTTAATGAAAATCTGTAATAATCAGAGAGGTAAAAAAAATTTTTTTAGCTGGGGAGATAGGGTTGCTGGGTGTATGCCCTGCACGGGTGGGCCCCGGGGATAATTCCAGGCTCCTGAGCACTGTCAGATGTAACCCTGAAAGCCTCAAAACCTCAGTGGAGTGCCTCTAGGCCAACCCAGTTGACATAGGAGTCATTCCTGGGGGCTCCTGACAAGGTTTCGGGAGAGATTTCTTCCCTCCAAATTACCTAGAGCTCCACCCAAACCCACTGATTTTTGGCAAGTTGGTACGATTTTCCAGCCCATTATCTACGCACAAATATTTTATTTCAACCTCAGCAAATTTCCATTTCTCCTGGCACTCTAGAAGTCTGCATCAAGAAACCACCTCGTCATGGCGAGGGGAGTTGGGGTCCACGTGGGGGTGAGTTGGGAGCCTGTGCAAGCTGGCCAGCCTGATGATCAATTTCCTCTGCAGGCCTATTACCCAGAATCTCAAATCTCCATCTCAAATATTCCATCTTGGGGTAAGGCTGCGTTCCTTCTAAAAATGCGAATGCTGAGAACTGGCTCAGATACCTGTCCACTGAACGCCTGTGGGCATCCTCTCATTGTCCCAAACCAAGGCCCCCAGTACTCCTACTTTCCAGGGGCCCCAGTCACGGTGAGGGTCAGGCAGTCAAAAGCTACTGCAGTGAGAACAGGAAGGGGAGAGAGTGGACGGCAAGGGGGAACGGGGGCTTTGGGGTAGCAGGGAAAGGAGCAGGGAGTGAACAAGGGAGGACGCTCGGAAGAGAGGCAGGAGAGCGCTCAGAATGACCGCTGGGGTTGGGACGGGCTGTCTGGCTATAGTCACTTCTCTGATGGCCATGCTGTTCATTCCTTCTTCCTCCACAACACTCTTCCTCCTGGTCTCCTAGTTCCAGATCCTTCCTCGCTTTCAACTCTGCTCTGAAGTCACTAAGAGAAGCCTTTCTAGCTGTCCCCTCAACGAAGGGACCACCTTCTCTCCTCCTTTTCCTCTTCTACTTTATTTCTTGATAGTAAGAATCTCTGTCTACAGTTATCCCTGCCTCCCGCATTCTCCCCCCCTAAAATTGAGAGCTTTGTGGCAGCATTACCTGTCTTGCATGCTGCAGTGTCTCTCTGGAACATCATACAATGCCTGTGACTCAGCAAAGACGCACCCAAGAACTGGACTTGGCTTTCCCTTTTTTTGGGGGGGAGGGGTGCATTGACGTACTACCTGCCTTAACCTGGGTGTCATGCAAACCCCACGCACACCCTGCTGCAGTGGAAAAACCAGGCCGGCATCTCGCTCCGCTGGGCCTCTCCATTGAAGGCTTTCCCTGAGAAAAGCTTAGGTAACAACTCGATATTTCCACACACATGCACACTTAGGGATGGTCTGGGGCAGGGAGAGGAGCTCCTGGCTGCTGGCTGCAGGGAACATGATGAGGCGTCATAGCACTAGCATCGTCCTCCTGAGCCCTAGGGAACTGTGCCTTCACTTTACTGGTCAGGGCGCAGGGCTGACAGGGGACAGTGCTGCGAGGCTGCCAAGGCCAATGCGGCCGTCAGCCCTATTCCCCCCATCCTTGATACTCAGAGACCATCTCTAGGTGAGCCAGTCTAACCCCTCCGGCTCCTTCCCTCCATTCCATAAGCGTGCCCGACCCGAACGGGGCAATACAAGGTACACTCGATACAAGGCATACTCCAAGTCTGACCTTTGCCCCTGGCCCTCTGGCTTGTGGAAGGCAGGGAGTGTTTCCCTGGTGGGTGAGCAACCAGGGCCACCGGTGCTCTGCAGACACAGTGACAGTTCTGAGAATGTAGAGGAAAGCCCGAGGAAGCCAGATGTAGGCTCCAGGGTGAGTGGAGCTAATCCTCCCTCCCCACTAATTAACCCTCACACCTGAATCCTCCACTGGACTCCTGCCTCTGTGTCTTAATTAGTTCAGATCTAGTCGAGGGGGGGATACAATTTATGGGACTAAGAGACCAAAGGGAAAAAGTATGTGACATTCAATGTTATTAATTATTCCTTTAACAAAGACCTGATTTTTTTTTTAAAGTCTATAGCACGTCCTAAGCCTTTAATTCTGTCCCCAAAGCACAAAAACCCCAGCAAAAGAATCAGCAGAGAAGCCTGAGGTTCCTTAAGTCATAGGGAAAGTACCTAAAAAGGAGATGCAGCTTCCCAACCGGCTGCCTTTCCAGAAGGTGCCGTTCTCCCAGCCTGACACTGTTTCTGCTCGTGCCCTGGACTCAGGCCCGTGCACCAAGTCCTCGTCCCTATGCAGGCTGCTTCTCGTTCATGGCGCTTGTCCAGAATGAAGAGGAAACAGCGTGTCTGGGGCAGTCGCTGCTCTCTGGGGGCCACAGCAAACCTCTGCAGAATCTATGACCCCACAGGCAGCACATTCTCTGACATCTGAACTGGGGCAGGGCTGAGGCCCTCTTGGAGATAGGGTCTTCTTTTCCACAACCTCTGATATTTCCACAGGCACTATGTATGCCATCCACCCCTACAGTCACATTCATCTCCCGAAGAAAATGCAAACCTCTCACCCTGAGTACGCATTATGGTTCTTCAAAAATCTTATATGACTGCAGATGACCAAAAACTTCCCCTCATTTACCAAACACTCACTGTCACTGTCACTGTCCTCCCGTTGTTCATTGATTTGCTCGAGCGGGCCCAGTAATGTCTCCATTAGAGACTTTGTTGTTACTGTGTCTGGCATATCGAATATGTCACGGGTAGCTTGCCAGGCTCTGCTGTGTGGGCGAGATACTCTCGGTAGCTTGCCGGGCTCTCCGAGAGGGGCGGAGGAATCGAACTCGGGTTGGCCATGTTGGTTGCGTGCAAGGCAAACGCCCTACTGCTGTGCTATCGCTCCAAACACTTAACGATAGGTAAATAGACTTTGGGGAAAGTACACGCCAGAGTACCAGGAGATCATCTGGTTAAATACTTTCCTCTGTTACCGTTAAGAATGCATCTCATGTAGACTATAGACTGAACATGATTGCCACTCAATGTCTCTTGCAAACCACAGCACTCAAAAGAGAGAGATAACAAAAGGGACGCCCTGCCACAGAGGTAGGGTGGAATGGGGGGATGGGGGTGGGTGGGAGGGATGCTGGGATTGGTGGTGGTGGTGAATGGGAACTGGTGAGGGATGGGTATTCGATCACTGTATAACTGAAACCCAAGCACAAAAATCTGTAAGTCTACAACTGTACCTCATGGTGTTTCACTAATAAAAATTTAAGGAAAAAGAAAAAAAAAAAAGAATGCATCTCAGGACTAGAGA
Organism: Sorex fumeus; assembly: GCF_029834395.1. Lineage (NCBI taxonomy): Eukaryota > Metazoa > Chordata > Mammalia > Eulipotyphla > Soricidae > Sorex > Sorex fumeus. The sequence continues at coordinate 5,208,468 of NW_026606101.1, read as the reverse complement.
GAGAGAGAGAGAGAGTATAGCAGCAGCTGGGGTGCTTGCATTGTGTGGCATATGGTCCCCTGAGCATCACTAGGAGTGATCCCTGAGAGCAGGCAGTGTGGCCCCAAAACAACGGCAACAAAACTCTAAACCAATACAGAACACAGTTCACCTATTTCACAACTGATTTCGCTGCAGCCTTGAGAACCACGGGATGGTCGTCAGGAGTCTGTCTTCAAACTCTTTTCTACAGCTTATTTATAGCACCTGGACACGAGGGCAAATGGCAATGAGGATGTGTGACGGGGCAGTGTTCCCTGGGTGGTCTCCAGCCCCCTGCTCTGCTCCCACATTGGGCGAGCACACAGAACCTTGCTCTACGCTCTCTCTCTGCGGGAGAACCTGGACCCCTCACCCTCCCGCTGCAGCATCTTCACAGCCCACGAATCTCTCTCTCCAGAACTAGTGACCTAATTCCCTGCCACAAAAGTACACTCTTCCAGTGTGCGCAGACACTTCAAAATAAAGGGCCGGGCGGCTTCCTCTCTTCCAGCCCGTGTGTCCTCCCGTGAACGTGTCTCTCGCTTGTCTCTATGCTTGCTTTCTCTTTTAAGCTCGTGTCCTGTATTTCTTGAACATGTATCTCTTGAACATGTATTTCTTTCCTTCACCTTAAGTTTCACCCAACAAAATTTATCTTGCTTCACTATTTCACCTCCTCTTAAAATTCTTTTCTGCGAAGAAAGGTGAAGGACCGGAAGGCCAATGCCGAGGTTAGGAATGAGTTCCTTTTCCTACGAAGAGCAATTCCTCATTGCAGCCCGCGTCCGTGGCTCCGCATAATCGGATCACAGGGATTATTCCCCATGCCACGCAGCAGAGCAAGTGCACTTCAGGTGTGGCTGTCTAACGGCTGCCTCGTGGGGCTCACACAGGATGTAAACACCTGTGTTCTGTAAGTGCTCGCAGCCAACTTGCCGAGTTCTGACCCAAGCTCTGTTGAGCAGACGTGGGAGCACTCTTCTCGAGTCTACCTCCCTTGGTCCTCACTTCACAGAGCCGTGGGCAACAGAAATTCACAGAAACTTTCCTGCTGGGTCTTTGGGTTCTTACCTGGTGGTGCTCAGGGCTCACTTCTGGGAGGCTCAGGGGACCATCCAGGGTACAAGGCACTGAACCCATGTTTGATGCATGCAATGTGAGCACCTTATATGCAGTACTATCTCTCCAGCCTCCCCACAACCCTTCTCTGGGTCATTTTTACTGTGATAAAATTTCCAGGACATAGAGTTCATTGCCTTAATCACTAAAAAATAAATAAACAGAAAGGGTAGTTTGTAAGTTATGAGACTTCAAAAACAACTAAAAAGAGCAGAAATCAGTGGCAGAGAACTGAGAAGTAGTCAGTTGGGAATAGAGGAGTAGAGGAACTGACTGGACCTGGGCCTTGGCAATGCCATCCACCATCACCGAGGTCCTCACTCATTTACCTTTTGGGGCATCTTGGTACAGCTCCCACCCTGGAGCACCGAGCATGGTAGACTCTGTTTCTTCACTCAAGTGGAGTGTGGCAGAAGTTCAGAAATGGACTCAGCATACTAAAGACCTTGCCACTATTTAAATTTGGTTTGGGATTATACCAGTATTCCTGTTTCTCTTTCCATTCCTTAGAAATGGACACTAAAAACAGATATGCTGGAAGCTTTTCCCTCCCTTCTCCGCAGACTCTAATTCAGGATAGTTCCATCTAGCTGCTCTGCATACAAATCAATTACCCTGATGAATTCACCTCACTCATCAAGCCCCAATGCCTTCCATTTCTGGCATTGCGCCTATGCAATTACTAGTATTATCTAGCCTTTACTTACAGGCCTCTGGTCATATCCTGTCTCCAAAGGTCTTCAAATGCCAGCCCCATACTTCTAATTCCCCTCCTGGAAATTCCTGCAGATGTGGTCAGATAACACGGTTTCAAATTGCCCGTTCAATTTCGGTCCCTTCTATTATGATACATGGTGAACACGGTAAAGCAGAACAAAACTTTACAGCAAAGACTCATAAGCTCTTCTGCCCTGGAGTCAGCAGACTTCTGTAACTGTGCATGTTTTAGCTCTGGACCATGAAGTCTCTATTATATCCAAGTGGGCATGGCGTACTCTAAAACAACTATTCAAAAATGAGACTGCTAGACTATGGGCAATAGTTTCCCGCCCCTGGACCTAGTATCGCAATCCTAATTAGATATGTGCTGGTGACGTGATCAAGTGCTTGTGCTTTAAATGCCGAGGATGTTAATCTGTTTAAAATTGGCCGTTTTAAAATTGGTTCTTTTAAAACTGGCCATTCACTGTAGCAATTCTTTCATCCAAGTATCACCTCACTAGTATGAATCCCAATAAAAATTTGTCTTCTCCCCAATTTTCTTTTGCGTTAGAAGAACCACAATGCCACACAATTTCTTTCAGGGTAAATTCCCTCTCTTATGGGTTTTTGCCAGTTGCTACCAATCTGATTACTTAAAGCACACTAACTTTTGCGGAGTAGACTGCTTTCTCTCCAACAAATTTTACTTGAAAGCCCATTACATAAAAAAAAAACAATAAAAGAATATTTCAGTGGGAGCTGGGCAGGAAAGGTCAAGTCGCCCTCAGTTTTCACCCCATTCCCTGTGTTCTGTTGCTTGCAGTGACCCCCTCTAGGTGGTTTCTTCAACGTGAGACAAGTGCCTCCAAACTTCTATCACCTGTATCATGAAAAAGCTTGTGTCTATTTGGTTTTTGATTCTGACAGAGGTCACACCCATAGGTTTCAAGGGGGCCACGTGGTGCCAGGATCAAACTTGGGGCTATGCTCTCGCTAAATGTGTGCTCTACCCCGGGGGCTGGCTGTCTCCCTGACTCCAAAAAAGGCTTTGACTACCCCTCACCCTTCCAGTTGCAAGTTTCCAAGATAATATTAGACAAATGTGCCAAGCTAGAGGAATACTCACTCAGTGCTCTACCTTTTAGCCATATCCCTGGCCTTGAAGAATAAACACTCAGGATAAAAATCATCGCTGGTGCCAGAGAGATGGTACAGCAAATCAGGTTAGATTCCTGACCCCACATGGTCCCCGGAGCCTGGCCAGGAGTAATCCCTAAGCACTGAGCCAGGAGTAAAACCCTGAGCACTGCCAAGTGTGGCCCCCGAAACAATAACGACAAATCTACCACCACTGGTAATGATTATAAACCAGTCTCTTTACAAGTTAGAATCTTTGAAATGGATTTATTTTCCAATCTGGCTATATCTTTTACTATTTTCACTCTGAAATGGGGTTGCTCAAGAACTCTGAAGCTTTTTGGTTCATGCACACTTTTTAAAATGTATCAACTCCAATCTTTGTAACAGCGTTCTAAAGTCCCGTTATTTGATGTGGTTAAAACTAGAAGACAATCTTCAAATCTACTGCAGTGGGCACACACAAACTCTGATCTGCTACACTGGACAGCGGCAGACCTTGAGGGTGCACCTGCCTTCCCTGTTCAGTGCCAAGACACAGTTCAGAACACAGGACAGCTGAGTGACCGGGTGAAAACTGCCAGGATCAATCTATACATCAAGGATCAGAAAACCTGCCACCTTGACTATTTATTTACTCTGATACAAATTAAGTTCTATTCTGTATTTGGGGGTTACGACTGTGCAGTACTAGTTGAACAAAAGTGAAAGGAAAGAAACACTCTGGTTAACAGGAGGCTCAACATTCCATTGACTATTCATTTGGCTGCGGCCCCTGCCTGAGGCCCTCTACCTGCCCTCTGCAGGGTACCAGGCCACGGAATAAATCTGACAGGTCCCCACCAGCCAAGTCAGGCTCTGTCACGATGTCCCGGGATTCAGGGCCCCCCTGAAGCAAACAGCAATCATCCTGATGGTTACCTGCAAGTCATTTTGCGGGTTCCAGTCTGAATCAAATATGATGCAGGTATCGGCAGCTGTGAGATTGATCCCCAGGCCTCCCGCTCTGGTGCACAGGAGAAAGACAAAGCGGTCTGAGTCTGGCTTACAGAACCGGTCGATGGCTGCCTGGCGCAGGTTTCCCCGTACTCGCCCATCGATCCGCTCATAGGTGTATCTGAGGGGACCCAAACGAACGAGAGCCCAGGTGTTAATCATGACTGCAAAAAGAGAATGGCAAACAACGCAAGAAGCTGCTGACGGCCTTAAATCCCGCACATGTGAATTTGGACCAAAAGACTCCCCCGCCCTCATATATACACATACATGCAGCAGGGACAACATAACTGTACCGCAAAACGTCTCCACCCCCGAAACGGCAACCAAAGCGTCACGCCAGTCATAAACTCAGGAGCACGAGACAGTACTATTGACGTAAGGCATCAATCCCCATGACCCAAGCAATTTAGTCTGGTTCCCCCAGTTTTTACTTGCAAAAAGTCTAATAACACCAGCAAGCAAATAGAAGCTTCAACCACCTGCCCTCCTCCCCCCTACCCCCTACCCCCCCAAACCCTTAGCAGTGCTCATCACAGGAGGCGAGGCAGAGGCAGCTCTAGCTGCTCTTGGGGAAAGTGAGAACAGGAAGCAGGCTTTACCTTCAGCCAGGCTTTCTGCATCCTGGCTGGTCTTTCCTGACCTAACAGATTCTCCAAGGTTTAGAGGTACAAACGCAACACGTTTATACCTGAGTTTATGCAATGTCTCTGGGCAGTATATTGCCAATGAAACAGGAACAAATCACAAGAAAGGTTTTGAGTTGTTGTCAGGGAAACAGAAGAATTTTTAGAGAAAAATACAGTGAAGAATTTAATAAAGCTGAAGATCATGAAGAAGGTCCAGATCTGACTGTGTTTTGGAACACTGAACAGTAAGGATGGACTCATTCATTGACAGTGGGGCTATATAAACAGCCTCCAAAAAAGCAGAATGAAGACATCTCAAAAATTAAAAACAGAACTATCATACGTTCCAGCAAGTCCAGTCATTGGTCTCTATCCCAAGAGCACAAAAAGAGAAATTCAAAAACATACATGCACGTCAGTGTTCACTGCACTGCTATTCACAGTGCCCCAAATCTGGAAACTAGCCAAGTGCTCTGTGACACGGGGGTAGATAAGATGTGTAAATGTATGCACAATGGAATACTACTCAGCTATAAGAAAGGATGAAATTTTGTTACATCACAGAAGAGGCTGTTACTTAAGGAAGTCAAAAGGAGCAAGACCATTATCAGATGACCTGACTCAGAGGTGGAATACACAGAAGACAAGAAAATAGACATTATCTAATAAAAATGAATCCTTACATGATAGCCACAGGACTGAGGTGACCAAGGGGCGGTGGCATGGACAGGAAGGGTTCTGCAGACACAGGTGTCATGAGAGATATGGTACTTTGGTGGTGGATATGGAACAGTCAACAATGTACCTTTAGAACACAAACATTTACACTCTTACAAAAAAGCACTGTTACCTCAGTCATAATACTGATAATATGTCCATGTGAAAGAAAGAAGGTCAAAAAGCAGGTTGAAAGTAGGGAACAAAGGAAAGAGCAAAAAATGGAACTCCTTGGGCCACACCGTTACCTGTTCCCCCACTGAGAAAACACCAGTGGTATCTATCTGACAAGAAATAAGCAACCAACGCAATTAAAGTATAGCAGCAGTTTGGACAGCCACCAAGTCTTACTCATTCCCTGACAACAAATGAAATGACAAAAGTGATACGATCCAAATTATGACCAACAAAAACTAACTAGCAAAGTAAACAGAAACACTGAGAGAAGAAGAAAAAAAGTCATCCCGAACCTATCAACACCTAAGAACATGAATCCCGACAAAGATACAATCAGCAGCCTAGAAAACAAGTAGTGCAGGCATGCGACCTCTGAAACTTCAGATAAATAGCCAGAAAGAGAATGAAGAGGGGCATTAAAGGGAAGATGGCTTACACGGGATGGCTCCATAAACTAAACTTGGCTCAGGGCTGCAGCGATAATACAGCAGATAAGGCACTTGCCTAGCACAAGGCCGACCCAAGTTCAATCTCTGGCACCCCACACGGTCCCTGAAGCACTGCCAGGAGTGATTCCTGAGTGCAGATCCGGGGTAACCCGAGCATCCGGATGTGGCCCAAGAATAGAAACAAAACAAAACCAACTAAACTGGGCTTGATATTCTTGACTGTCCCAAGAAAAAGGAGGGAAAAATCAAGTAAGATAATTCGCTCCCAAATCCAGACCTACTCAGTGTAAGTGAGGGGAGCAAAGAAAGAACCGAGACTGAAAATCATGGCTTCCTCCACAAAGCTGCAGGAATCCATGCCAGGAATTACAGGTAGAGATGCCAACTGAGACTAAAGCCTGTGGGGCCAGATTCGCTGACAAAACAGGTAGTGCAGTAGAACAGATTTGTCACAGAGGCACAATCTTGTGTTGTGAGATAAAAGCTGAGGGTTAGATGTGATTATCATTATTACCAACTACAGCTACAGGCAGGACTAATGGCCATCTCTATGCCAGGCACAGTGGTCCATGCTTTCTCACAACCATCCCATAAAGTCATACACTGTTAAAACTTGGGTCCATCTGATCGTTCTACACTCCTAACCAGTTTGCTTGACGGCCTTCATGTTGCCTCCTACATTTAAACACAGTAGTCCAGAGAGATATCCATAAAAACTTAGAAGGGAAAATTAATAAATCAATGAGACCCTAAGAAACTTGTAACTCTGGTAGAAAGTGAGAGCAGAAGTGGAAGGACCTGCGTCCTGAGCATCTCCATGAGGCTCCTCGCCAGAGTCTGGTGTGGCCTGTGATGTGGAGGGAGCAGCGCAGGGCTGAGATTTGATTCAGCAACGCAGGGGCCAGAGGGCTAGTGCAGCAGCAGGTTGGGCAGTTGCCTTGCATGCAACCAACACAGGTTAAATCCTTGGCGTCCTGTACAGTCCCCTGAGCCCACCAGGAGTGATTCTGGGGTGCAGAGCCAGAAGTGACTGCTGGGATGTGCCCCCCCTAAAAAAAAACCACTCAGCAATGGTTCCATGTCGCAGACATGTGAATGAGCATGACTGTAGACAGAGAAGACTCAATGTTCTTCTTCTTCTTTTTTTTAAATTTTTTTGGGTCACAGCTGGCAATGTTCAGGGGTTACTCCTGGCTCTACATGCAGGAATCACTCCTGGCGGTGCTCAGGAGACCATATGGGATGCTGGGGATTGAACCCGAACTGGCTGTGTGCAGGGCAAACGCCCTACCCATTGTACTATCACTCCGGCCACTCCGGCCCCAACTCAATGTTCTTTGACAAGACCATTTACACCACCTGAGAGGAACTAGAGTTCCAAGGATCTGTGCAAAGTGGACCCCAGGCTAATCTTAAGGAACAGGAGAAAAGAGATAGTGATGATGCAACACAACTGTCACCAGGGGGAGGAAGTTGCATAAAATGAGATGTGTTTTGTGAACTCTGGTATAACAGCAGAAACTATACAGGATGACTATAACAGTCTCATTGCATGTTACAGTTAAGTGTTGAGTTTTGAGGAAGTGTGCTTAATGTTTAAGATGTTTAAGAATACAACACTTAAAACATCCAATTCTCAAAAAAAAAAAACGGAGGTGTTGGAGAAATAGGGCAGTGGGCAGGAAAAGTGGGTAGGGCATTTGCTTGGCAAGCAGCTGACCCGGGTTTGATCCCCAGCATCCCATATGGTCCCCAAGCACCACCAGGAGTGATTCCGGAGTGCAAACAGGAGTAAGCCCCGGTTGTGCCCGACCTCCAAATCCAATTATTAAAATTCTTTCGCTCTTTTCCCCTCCCAACCCATTTCTGACCCAGATCCTTTAGCTTTGCCATCATCTCTTGTGAGAGCATGCCATGAAATTAAATGGGAACAAAATCAAACTGACAGCTGGAGAGGCAATGAAACTCAAGAACAAAGAAAATCTTCAGGATTAGTAAGTCTAAAGGAAGAAATCAAACATCATGAAATTTTCTATGCGAAACATCAGTGCAGCAATTAACCCTCTGTGTCAACTGTACTTTAAACAGTTTGAAACTAATTCTGAGTCACTTCCAACTACCAGTGAGAAGCATGTGGCACCCGGGAAAAACTCTATGCTGGGGGAAGGGTGGGAGGAGGGATGAGTTTTGTCACAACAGGAAACGGTGACCTCAGTAGGCCCGAAGGATAATGAACAACTTTCTTGCCTCCCAGCAATAACCAGCTGGTAAACACAAAGAAAAAAATATCCCATTCACAATAGCCATAAAATCCTATGAAATACTTGGGATAAAACCCATGAGAGATAAGTAGAACATGACACCGGCCACGCTGGTTCACCTGATCACCTGCACCTACAGGGGTTCCGGAACATGGTCTACACTTCATAATGCCTATCTGCTCAATGTTGTAGAAAAGGAGTGAGTGCAATGAGCAGTATCATGCTCTCTAATTCTTCAAAGACATCAGTCCTACCCTAGGCAAAAGTCAATCAAAAGCCTAACAAATGGATATACATATAGAAACAAGAGATACGTAATGTGTGTGCAAATGAAAGTGCCCACATCACAAATATTGTGGTATTTTGGCAGTGAGAGCTGTTGTTATCAGATAGATTTAAAAAAAAAAAAAAACCTCTCTGAATTGCATCTCTAGTGTATGTATGAGCAAAAGAATATAAGTGCTTATCAAGATAACAGGAAGAATAGAAAACAGAATATCTTTTTTTTTCCCCTTTATTTTATTTTATTTTTTTTAAAGTTGTAGATTTACAATTTTTTGTGCTTTGGTTTCAATTATACAATGATCAGATACCCATCCCTCCACCAGTGCCCATTTTCCACCACCATGGATAATATCCCTCCCACCCCCATCCCCCCATCCCCCCTGTCTCTGTGGCAGGGCAATCCCCTGTGTTCTCTCTCTCCTTTTGGGTGTTGTGGTCAAAACAGAATATCTTTAATGGGCTGTGTTTTATATGAAAAACTAATCAGAAAGTTGACAGAAAAATAAGACAAAACTGAAAATTCAACTAAATGCCAATTATAAAAATTACAGAAAGACTGACAAATTGGATTAAAGACCTTGATGTCAGACCTGAATCCATAAGGCACGCAGAGGAAAACAGGCAGATTTCTCTCTGACATTCAAGATAATGGCATCCTCGAGGATGAAAACATGAGTGAACAAGCAATTGGAAGCAAAGATAAACAAATGGGACTATATTAAGAAGCTTCTGCACTTCAAAGAAAATGATGACCAGGATACCAAGAGTGGGAGAAGCTGTTTACCCAAAACTCATCTGATAAGGGGTTAATATCAAAGATAAATAAGGCACTGGTAGAACTCTGCAGAAAAAAACACCCAAGCCAAAAAAAAAAAAAAAAAGAAAAGGGGAGAAAAGATGAACAGAAACTTTCTCAAAGAAGAAATACAAAAGGTACATGAAAAAATGCTTTACATCATTAAACATCAGGGAGACGCAAATCAAAACAACACTGAGATACCAACTCACGCCTAGAGACTGGCACACATCAAAAAGAACAAGGAACAACTGGTGCTGGTGTGGATGCGGGAGAAAAGTACGCTTATTGTGTGGGAATGTCGAGTGGTCCAGACTCCTTGGATAACAATATTGGGCATTCCTTTAAAAATCTAGGAACTGAGCTTCCACTTGATTCAGCAACTCCATTTCTCAGAATATACCCTAAGATTCCATTTCCCCATTCCCCAAACTGGAGAAAGACATTTGCATCCCCGTGTTCCTTGCAACACTATCCATAACTGCCAAAATCTGGACACAACCCAAGTGTCCAAGATAGATGAATGGATTTGAAGAAACTAAGGCACACATATACAATGGAATATTACTTGGCCATTAGAAAAGATAGTTGTGAAATTTGCTGCTACATGGAGAGACCTGGAGAGTATCATGCTGAAGTTAGGAGGAGGGAGAGAGACCTACACAGAATGATCTCTCACATGCGGGATTTAAGGAATCATAATGGGGGAATAAGGAATATACAAAGACAGTGGACACAAAGAAAGGAGAACTGGTATTCAGCAGGAAACATGCCACACGAGGGGGACGGAGGACAGGACAGGGCGGGGGCAATGTCTATGGTGGAGGGAAGCGTTCAGCTGGGAAGAGGAGGAGGGGGTGCCGAAAGGGGGTAAAGTGTTGTGCATGTAGCCCTATCAGCAATCATACTGTAAACTATAGTGTAAATACGTATTTAAAAAAAAAAAAAGCGCCTCTCCTAAAAGCAGACAGGTGGAGGCACTGGAGAAGGAATAGGTGTTGAAACATTGTATGCCTGAAATCCAACCATGAATAACTTTTCTAGAGAACAATTCTGAAATACGTATTTTAAAAAAATGTACACAATTTATCTTAAGGAAATACTTTAAAAACATTCACAGGGTTCAGAACAATAGTACAGTGGGTAGGGCGCCTGCCCTGAACGTGGCTGACTTAGGATTGATTCCTGGCGCCCCATCTGGTCCAGTGTCAGGAGTAATCTCTGAACCCAGAGCCATAGTAAGCCCTCCCTGAGCACTGTTGGGTGTGGCCCCCAAACAAAAGAAAGCAAAACCATTAACCAATAGGCTTTCTTTTCAAGCCGAGTTCTTTCTTGAACACAGAGCTTATTGGCCTGCTTTTTCCAACTCTGGAGAAGCCCATGTCTTCTCTCAAACATGTATTTCTCCCTTGAATCAATCATTCAATCAATAATAAAAAATATTCGCAAAGAATGTAAAGGGCTAATTCTTAAGAGCTTTTACAAAGCAGAAAAACTGAAAGCATCCTATAAGACAATACAGACCATCCAATTTAGAGAAAATTGAATAAAGCTTGTAATACATTAAATGAAAATGAGTGACAAAGTAAAAAGTAAAATATGATCGCAATTGAAACAGGTAATGTACGCACGCACAAAGGAAAAATAAAAGACTAAGAAGCACGCAAGTATGAATGAGAACTCTGAGCTGGTGTTGACTGAGGCTATACAAGCTCATATTTTCAAAATAAACTGTATTATAATACCTAAGTAATTTGGAAACAAAATGAATAAAGGGGAAAGGGCATGAAAGAAATGGAGATAATTACACTCAGCAGAAGTCTGTTAGGGGTTAATTGGAGTGTTCTCTATTTTAAAAAAAACAACAACAAAACAAAACTACAAGCTATGGAACAGATCAATAGTAGAGTGGATAGGGTGCTTATCTTGCATGTGCTGACCTGGGTTCGATCCCCAGCATCCCATATGGTCCCTTGAGTCTGCCAGGAGTGATCCCTGAGTGCAGTCCAGGAGTAAGCCCTGAGCACTGCCAGGTGCTCAAGTCAAGCAAAAGTCAAAACAACCTACAAGCTAGTAGTTGTATGTAGTTTGAAGAGTAAGGTCACATATTCACAAGAAGTAAATCTTTTGGCAGTGGGCTCAAATATGAAAATACTTTTACTAGTTTCAGTTATATGTTAAAGCTTTCTCAGAAGAAATCAAAGGTTTGAGGAATTCTTTACATAAAGTCTCCGGGGATGAGTACAGCGGGTGGGGTGTTTGCCTTGCATGGAGGCTGACCTGGGCTCCATGCCCACCACCTCATACGATCCCCCAAATACTGCCAATAGTGATATCCAGAGGCAGGAGTAACCCCTGAGCATCACTGGGTATGACCCCAAACCAAAACCAAATGAACAAAAATAAATAAATAAAAGTCTCCAATATAAGAATCTGAGTTATGTGCGTCTTACTTGATTTGGAGAACTACTTATGTAACATCAAAATGATAGCATATCTAATAGTAGTTCAATTGTCAGACCTTTAACATTCTATTAATAAGTTACTTATAAGAGCAAACAGAATCTTGTAGCACTGCAGTGTCCTTCCCTCCTGTGCTCATTGATTTGCTCGAGCGAGCACCAGTACCGTCTCACAATATATTGTGAGACTTGTTACTGCTTTTGGCATATCGAATACGTTATGGATAGCTTGCCAGGCTTTTGCCATGTGGGCAAGATACTCTCGGTAGCTTGCTGGGCTCTCCGAGAGGGACAGAGGAATCGAACCTGGGTCATCTGCGTACAAGGCAAAGGCCCTACCTGCTGTGCGATCGCTCCAAACAGAATCCTAAAGGATAAAATTAAGACCACTGGAATTTGCTGTGTTTTCACTACATAAAAACAAAGATATTTATGTTTAGCAGTGCCTAGACTAATGATGTCATGAAAAGTCATAGAAAAAGATGGCTCCCAGGATTGCTTTATTCCTTCTTGCACTGTAAGGATTGAACTCGGGGCCTCACACATGCAAAAGCTCTGTTGTTGAGTCGTATCCCCGTTCCCTGGTCTCTATATAAAACCTTTTATCACTAAGAGTAAAATATGTAACACAATGACTGGGAACATAAGGCAAAGTATAGCTCCCATACAGATTCCAAGAAAGTTCCATTAACATCATGCACTTTTCATCTGCAGGTACGTGAGGTCAGTAAACTGGGACGTCACTGCCAGCGATCAGAAAGCCTGTGAGGGTTTGAGGGGGAAGGACAGTCTCTTTCCTAATTCTTTTTCTGTGAGAGTGGTCAGCTTATGTTCCCTTTTGATGGAATCCTTTCATCATAAATTAAACCAAAGGTAAAAGAGCAAATACATCATTTCTTCCCCAGTGCTATTTGAACTGTTTAAAGAGAACATTAAGTAAAACATGTAGAATTCTTGGTGGTCAGATCACCCTGAATTTCAGTCGATCATTAATGGTTAGATTCCTCCAGCAAGCATGAGTGAAAGCACCCCGAAAGAGGTACAACCCGTGCGAGCAGAAGAGTCTGAGGCACAGCACCCCCACCCCCCACCTCCCAGTCATCCCAACAATGGCTGCAGCAGCAATGGAGAACGAGGAGAAGGTGGAGGGAATTCAAATAAGTAAGAGTCCTCTCTGCCCTCTGAACACCACGCTGTTGCTAAGGCATCGTTTCTGAGCAGGTGAGGCAAGGACCCACTGCCCAGGGTACCTGCCGCAGCGCTGGCACAATGCTCACCTTCTCTGGATGAGGTAATCTTCCAGGATATCGAGGCAGCGCACCATCTGGGAGAAGATGAGCACTTTGTGGCCACCTGCAATCAGTTTAGGGAGCAGTTTATCAATCAGTACCAGCTTTCCGGCGGCCTGGATCATGGCCTGCAGCTGAAAGTCAGAGGCGTCGGGGCTGTGGGTTTTTCGGAAATCTTCCAGGATTTTCTCCTCTGCCCCTGAAAAGGAATGAGGTGAAATAACCCATGAGGGTGAAAGCCTCTCGCTGTGTAATCCTTAGAGGAATGAGCAGATCCTGGACTAACACAGTCTGGTGAGGGGCTGCTGTGTGTGTAGATCCCTGCTCTTTTCCCTTGCTGAGGACTCTGGAGCAGCAGGGACACCCATCTCGCAGAGAACACCGGGTGCTCTTCTGCTTTTCTGCTTTCCCACCAAGTAGAGGAAGGACCTGGGATGCCAAGACCTAAGATGACTCGTGCCAAGTTGAAAGAAACCCTCACAGGAAGCTGACAGGAAGGCATACCTCTTGACATATGTCTCCTGAGATCACAAAGACTAATGTTTAGCAAATCCAACTCACGCTTTGGTTAAAAATTTTATGAGAAGGGAAAGTTTCTGGCAATTTCCCTAATGAGTAGGTTGTCTGCCAGTGCCGTTTTAATTTCACTGCAGTCTGGTCACTTATTCAGCTAAGTGATGCACATCCCTGTCTCCAGGTGGAAGGTGAGTGGAACTCTTAAGTACATAAAGAACAGCACACTGATGAGTGATTATCATCTTCTGACAGGCAAAGTCGATAGAGGTAAATTTAAAACATGGCTGTGTACTCTTTAGCTTGATAGCTTAGGCAAATTCTCCGCTCCCGCTCCCGCTCCCTCTTCCTCTCTCGCATTTTGGGGCCACATTCAGCAGTGCTCAGGACTAACCTGAGCCTCCTGCAAAGTATGCCCTGGGCCCACCGATCTCTCTCTCCAGACCCTCCATCAATCACTTTAAGCCTAAGATTCACACTCTGTAAAAAAGATGAGAATGGATAATGCAAAGCACTCAATGAGAATGTAATACAGAAGATTACTGATTATCACTGGCTCATGTCAGCGGCCCCTTCAGCTGGACCCTGAGCAGTTCCCTCCATCCCCTGCTCACCATTGATCAGGTAGGGATGGTTACAGCACTTCCTCAGCTCCATCATGGTGTTGATGAGATTGGGCATGTTGTGCTGATTGGCCCCTTTGGTCAAGAAGGAAAAGTTCTTCTCCAGGATGGCACGATAGTATTTTTTTTGGATATTGGTCAACTCTACTTCAATGATTGTCTCTTGTTTGGGAGCAAGGTTCTTTTCCACGTCATCTTTCAGCCGCCGAAGCATCATGGGTTTTAAGATAGATTGCAGTTTCTTTACCTGTCCAAGGAAATGAGACCTGTTCACCTCTCCCATCGTGATGTAATGGTTACTGGGGTGTTCCAACCCCAGTGACTCACTATAATTTCTTGAGCATCTAATCATAGTACTGTTGCAGTAGACTAAACAGAAGATCAGGATTGATCCCTGAACATAGGGAACTTACTAATGAGACTGAAGGGTAAGTGGGATCTGGTTTTTATTTACAAGAATTACTGAGAACCGATGTGGCAATCTTAGAAGACAGAGAGGGAGAAAGAACAAAAGACAGGACCTAGTCTCTAGGATGGAAAAAAACAAATCTCCATCTCTAACACACACACATGTCAGCTATCACACGAGGAATATGTGTTAGGAGGTACAAGTGACAGGTTACAATGGGAAGACTGATGCCGGAAGAGCAAAGAAAGGAGTAGAGATAATCCAGGGGTGAGCAAAATCATCTGATGGGTAATTGTGGTCAAAAGCTTTAAATAAGTTATAAAACATAGTTCTCGTAAATCCCAGGGATGTAATACACAACGTGGTGACTACAGTTAAAATATTGTAAAACATATTGCAAAGCTGCTGAGTACATCTTAAAAGTTCCATTACTTTAAAAAAATTGTGACTGTGTGATGTACGTTAACTAGACTTACTGTGATGGTTATTTTATATTGTGTACACCTATCAAATCACCTTGTAGACCTGAAACTAATAAAATGGTTCATGTCAATATATCACTTTTTTTTTTAAAGTACAGGCCATCTGGAAACAGATTTCTCCTACATGTTTCACACAGCAACTGCAGCAATCATGATGGCGGGGGTTGGGGGTGGATGGAAGGGGTATAGTAGTATGTAGAGAGTTAATGTTGTGGCAGCTCCTCGGACATGTCAGGGCAACCTTAAGTCTAACAGGAGTCCTGACTGATTTGTTTGTACTGCAGTGGAGAGCCAGGTTCGGAGAGCAAATTCTCCTCCCTTCAGTACACTGTGCAAGATGACTTGTTCCCTTTTCCCAAGAAGACAAGCAGAGAGTCAAGGCACCCACAGGGCCCCTGAACTAATAAACGAGATGCCAGTACGGTTCATAACGGCAAGTAAAGGGGAACGCAAGGACACAAGATCAAGTTTTAAGTCCTAAAAAACTGTTAAAAATTCTAAACAATGGGGCCAGAGAGATAGTACATTGGGCAGGGCACTTGCCTTGCAGATGGCTGGATTTCATCCCTGGCATCCAATATGGTCCTCCGAGCATAGATAGGAGTGATCCCTGAGCACAGAGCCAGGAGTAACCTGAGTATTATCCAGGTGTGGCCCAAAACCAAACCCCAAAATTTTAAGGGCTGGGGGAGAGACGGAGGGGAGATCTCCATAAACAATTTATGTGTTGAGTCAATGACTCCTGAAGAAATCTAAAATTCTTTTCGAAGAATAAGTCAATAGGGTTGCTTACTGACTGAGCAGGCTTCACAGCAGTGATGAACATGCTTTCCACAATTTTCATTTACTATAAAATACAGAAATCTGATGCCACATTCCCCCCCCACCCCAAGTCTTTTTTTTGGCGGGGGGGGGGTCACATCCGGCGAAGTATCGAGGTTACTCCTGGCTCTGCACTCAGGAATTACCCCTGGCGGTGCTCAGGGGACCATATAGGATGCTGGGAATCGAACCCGGGTTGGTCGCGTGCAAGGAAAACGCCCTACCCGCTGTGCTATTGCTCCAGCCCCTCCTAACCCAAGTCTTAACCTAACTAATTTTATAAGACCTTGATTTTACCATGACTCCTAGGAAACTAATCCCCCAAATGGTCAAGAAATTACTACATTTAAGAACCCCAAGAGAAAAGACATAGCTATGTAATTGTTAGGGACAAAGGCCAATCTGCCACGTGCTGGGTTCAGCTTTGCCCTTTGCTTGGTTCCTACCTTGAATCATTTAGAGTATACTACATGCCAGACACTGTGCTGGTCAATACAACAAACACAACTTTGGAGAAGATGTGAGCCTTGTCCTCAAGGAGGTCATGGTCTAGGAAGAAGAAAAAATGCAAACCACAAAATAAGTGCAATGGGAGAAGAGGATGCATCTGTAATGGTCCACAAATGGAGAGAGGGCTGCAGCTAGCTGTGGAAGGATTGACAGACACTGCAAATGGAGAGAAGTGTTGGACTATTCACTGCTTCCAAAGACTAACTTGACACAGAAGTCGAAAACAACAGACTGGAACTGCTGAACGTACTCTTGACATATGTTAGCAAAAGTCCCCCAAACTTCAGTCCCAAATTCTCTGCACCGACCCACTCTCACACCACTGCTAGATTAATTTGGTAGAGTAACTGTCATTTCTGCCATCGAAACCTTGCATTCTTTCTCTATTTCCCACCAAATTCTTGTAATGTGTCTTCCTATGTCTTCCCATAATCTAACTCTGAACTCACCTGACTTCACCGAACATCTGCACTGTTCCAACTCAACAAGATGATTTCCTATTACTGAATAAATCCCATGGCTGACTGACTTTACTGTCCAACCATCACCCCCACTGGGCACCAAGCAGTCTAAGCTCCACTGCTCCTCTCTCACTTGCTGAAAACTTATCCACCTACCAAGTCCATTAAAAAAAATAAAATTGGTGGTTTGGGGGGCCACAACCACTGATGCTCAAGTGTCACTCCTGGCTCTGCACTCAGGAATCACTCCTGGAGGTGCTCAGGGGACCACCTGGGATGCCAGGGATCGAACCTGGGTTGGTCACATGCAAGGCAAGCACTCTACTGCTATACTATCGCTCTGGCCCCCCAAAGTCTATTTTTAAATAATATTCTGTCCATGACATCATTTCTGATTCTTTAACAGGTGTGACTATTCTTTTCTTCAAAGCACTTGTTTGTTCTTATGCATCCAATTTGGCTGGCTTATTTCTGAAACTCTAGTAGAGATTTCTACTCATAGTAAAGAGACAGTTATTAACACTTACTACTCTGGATCACTTTTGAGTTCAATAAGCTAGATTCAGAATTAGATCTTTGAGGGAAATCTGGTTGATTTGGACTTAGCAACTATTGCGGGCATCCTTTCTTCTTCACTACCTGTACACCGTGCTGTATAAGAAGATGAGAATGGGAACATGTTTTAGATTTGTAGGAGGAAGGATAAGGGAAGCAGGAAAAAAATATCTCGGTCTTTAAACCAGAATTATGAACAAAATCGGTGAAATTACATGTGAGATCATGAAGGCCACAGGCCTGACTGATAACATAAGGTTCTTCGGATGTTCGTTCACTTCTGAGAACCGTTGATAACCAGATAACCCTCCTCAACACCAACAAATTAATTCAAAGGCCTACTGCTCATTTCTATCAGGAATGAGGGAAATTACGACCTCTGTCCTCAAGTGGCATTGTGCTTGTCTGGACGGTGAAGGGAAATAGCACGTTGCCTCCTCAATCCTTCAGGCCGCTCCCTACCTGTTCCTCTGTTTTCAAATCTCCGAACTCTTCCAAGAAAGCAGTCTCTGAAGGGAACTGTGATGGCTCCAGAAAATTCAGCAGACTGAAGAGCTCCTCCACAGAGTTCTGCAAGGGCGTACCAGTGAGCAGCACTTTGTGTTCCTGCGCAAACGAACAGGACGTGATGAGCAGTGGCTGAGTCACCGAGACACACTGTTTGGGTGGGGAAATGGGAGCCTGAGCAGCTTGGGCCCGGATTCACTTTTCTGAGAAGACAGGGAGCCAGAATTTCATGGGGGGAGAGTCGGTAAACAGATCGACCTTCCTCTCTCATCACTGACTCCAAGCTACAATTTCATGCTAATGAAAGCACCCATTCATCTATCCCTTCAGCAGAACTGAGTGCCCCCCCGCACCCCACCCCCCACATACTGGGCCCCGAGCCAACCAGATTAGTTAGGGTCCTGGCAACAAGCCAACAACTAATGCTTCTGGGCCACAAATTCATGATATTTAACATTCCCCCTGGGTCCCTATAGCAAAGGTCAAAAGGTGACCCCAGTTCATAAACAAAAACACAAGCGGGGTAGCTGGGAGGGACATCGCTCTAAGGGCTAAAGAACATGCCCAGCTCATACAGAACTCTGGGTTCAAACCCTGGGACTGCAACCACTGGGTGTTGCTTGGTGGAACCCACAACAGCTGAGGAAGCCCCAAAACCAAAAGAGCAAAAACTAAAACCAAAACCACCAACCACTTGATTCCTACATAACCACAGTGGTAGAGTGCAGAAAGAAAATCAGTGTGGTAGAGAGCAAACACACTGACTACGCACCAGCAAACTGTAAGTTGGATGGCTTGAGAATGTTTCCTGAGGGGCCAGAGAAGAGTACAGGGATCAAAGCATTTGCCTTGCATGCAGCCCAGCTGGCTTGACACCGCCCCCCCCCCCCCCCCCCCATGCCGCACACGGCACCCTAAGCACCCTCAAGAGTGAGTCCCGAGCCTGGAGTAAGCCCTAAGCACTGGCAGGTATGGTCCCCAAACCAAAAGAGAAGGGGGATTAAAAAAAAAAGTGCTTCCTCCAGAATGGCTAGAAGGAATCAGAAAGGAGCCAGAGACTCACTCACCAGGGCCATGAGTTTCAGGCCCTCCAGCAGCTTGCAGTTCCTGTTCTTCAATCTGTGGGCTTCATCGATTATCACACAGCTCCAGTGGATCTTCTTCAGCTCGGGGCAGTCTGCCAAGATCATCTCAAAGGTGGTGATGACAACGTGGAACTTGAAGACTCCTGAAAGAGGGTTTCCCTGAGGAGGATAAAACCAAAGGCAATGTTGTGTGCCACAGCTAATAACATCCTGCTAATGGGGTACCAGTTGGATCGGAGGAGGCAGCATTACAAATGCAAGGGCGCAGCACAGAAGCCAGTAAACAATAATCTTCTTCACTGCAGAAAAAAAGGAGAAGACTGAACTCTTTACACGGATGACACACAGAAGCAAGAGAACATGTCCCCTTGCAGAGGTGAGAGAGAAGAACAGCAGGGATGAGGGCATGGGAGGGTCCTGTTTCAGCTGTCATGAATGCTAAAGAGGACAGCTGTCAATTCATACGTTACTACTCAGGAGTTGGTCTCAACCATGCCTCACTTTAACCCCAAGGGAAGCGTCTGTGCTACTTTTCAGATATGGTTGATGTTACTCTTCAACTTTGGTTCGAGCAAAGTAGTGGCTCTCTAAGGACAAGCACTATAAGGCAGGTATGTTGGCTGGCTGCTGTGCTGCTCTCAACATTTAAAGAACAGAGTTGTATCATGCTGCTAGATTCCTTCCAAGTGTTTCTGTCTGCTGTCCGGAAAGCTCCTGGGAAGAGCGTGGCTTTCCTGTGACTGCATTCATTTCATTTTCAGCTTCATTATAAAACCAGTACCCAGGACAAGCATGTAAGTGTGCTCGGCAAAGTGATCAGTCTTACCAAAACTAATCAAAACAAACCAATTCTACCTTATGTCTGACAATCTGAATGGTTGTTTTCCCTTTCTTCTTCCCTGTCAAGTCTATTACTCTCCTCTC
This sequence comes from Sorex fumeus, assembly GCF_029834395.1. Lineage (NCBI taxonomy): Eukaryota > Metazoa > Chordata > Mammalia > Eulipotyphla > Soricidae > Sorex > Sorex fumeus. The sequence goes on along the minus strand of NW_026606101.1, from coordinate 5,188,537 downwards.
TAGTCTCCCTGGCAGGAAATCATCCTATGCGGACGTCCTTTTTCTGTTTACTTTCTCCGTTGAGTGACAGAGAAGATAAACAATCCAGATAAAATTTTATGCATCCCAAAACAACGTCTCAAGTCAACTTAAAAAGTCAAATTTTCAGGGTCCTAAAAAAAAAAGAATATGTCTGCAAGTTAATGCCCTACCATTCTTTGTTTTGTCATAAATTAAACTACCAAACAGGAGCAGAAAGCTTGCCCAATTGGACTCTCCAAACTAAGTCACAGTAGCCACAAGACATGAGAGCTCCTTCTGTCTTATGCCACCAGGGGACTCACCTGTGCATCTCTGTACACCATCTCGTACTGCTGGATCATCTGCCTGCTGATCTGGCTGCCGTGGTACACAATGGCATTCATCTCTGTCCACGTCCGGAACTCCCGCTCCCAGTTCGTGATGGTGGACAGAGGAGCAATGATGAGGAAAGGGCCATGGATTCCCCTGAGAAATATTTCTGAAAGGAATGTGATGGACTGGATAGTTTTCCCTAGGCCCATCTCATCAGCCAAAATACAGTTTTTTCTACAGAGAGGGAAAACAGAACAAAACAGATCATTCGTCATCAAAGTCAGGAAAAAGAAAGAAACGGTGACAACCGCAAAGATACTTCAGAAACACACCTTGACCCACAAGGTCACCAATGAAGGCCTTATCTGCATTTGCCAGAAATATAACTGAGATGGGCATTAGTATTCATACACTTCCTACTTGTGAAAAAGGAAATTCAAGCAACTTGTGAGAAGCTAAATGAAATAGGTGCGTGAAACTTAACTAAAAACAGTCAATATAACAGGGAGACAAGGGCCAGGAAAGGGATTCGAATCTTGCAAGCCTCAAGACATGATCCCAGGGGCTCTCACATGGGTTCAGTGTGATCTTGGCAGTGCACACGACTACAGCTCAAACCTGGCACTACAACAACTGACCATACCATGCCCAGTTAGTGCAATCCCCACCAAGAAACACAACAAGTGAGAACACCACAGCCAAGTCTGTGTGAGACCCACCCCACCCTCCACTGGTCACAGCATTATTATCAACAGAGGGAAGGGAAGGAAATAAAAAAAAAGGGAGGGTGGGAATAAAAACAGTTTGTTTAAAAAAAAAAGAAGAAAAGAAAAGAAAAAGAAATTGTGATGGTAGGACTGTTCTGCTCTCTCACCTGTTATACCAGTTAAAAAGAAGCCAGTTCATTCCCTCCAGCTGGTATTCTCGGAGCTGGTTACTGTTCTTATACTCGCGAGACTTCTCCAGTTTCTGCCAGGAGTCTGAAGCGGGCCGCTCCTAGCGGAAAAAGCAGAGAGCGAAATACACAGAGAACAATGTTTCCGAAGCACTAGAATGAACAGAGAAAGAATCATCAGGAGGAAGGTGGTACACCTCAAAACACTGCCCTGAAGACTAGCGTCAATCTTGGTCGTGACTTTCTAGATGTCACTAAACCAAACTAAGAACAACTCTACAAAAATTTGCAAGTCATTAATGAACACAAGAAATAGACCCACCTAAAATCTTAGTATGTGTTACTATCTTAGATTCTTAGATGTCACTCCCATTTATGTGGCCGTATTAGTAAATTACAAGCATCAATATGAATTGTTTGTTTCTACAGAAATAATTTCCTTTAGTTATTTCTGTGTACCTATGGCATAAACTCAAAAAAGTATAGAATTCAAACATTTTGTCAATTTGTGAGGACATAAGACAAAGTCTATATAATAAAAATTATAAGTATCTTAAATTCTCCATAAATACAACAGAACAAAATAGGAGCATCTTATCTACTTTCCCCCTATATCAAAACACCAGTTTCTGAATAAGATCTTCATTGAAATGTAATATCCTATCATGTCATTCAAGCTCCAGTGTACTTAAGGAACTACAGCTAATTCTTCAACATTCCACTGAACTATAGAAGTAAGTAAAGGTCCTCCCGTTGATCATCGATTTGCTGGAGCGGGCCCAGTAACGTCTCCATTGGAGACTTTGTTGTTACTGTGTCTGGCATATCGAATACGTCACAGGGAGCTTGCCAGGCTCTGCCGTGCGGGCAAGATACTCTCGATAGCTTGCTGGGCTCTCCGAGAGGGGCGGAGGAATCGAACTCGGGTCGGCTATGTTGGCTGCGTGCAAGGCAAACGCCCTACCGCTGTTCTATCGTTCCTCCACCCCCCAGTGAACTATATTGCAAACAAAACAAAACAAAACAAAAACCCAACAAAAAAACCCAACTTTTAAAAAATTTATTATTTGACGGGGAATTATTTTGTAAAAATGTCTTAGCTACCTTTTCTTATTAATCCACACAACCTAGAATCAATTTATCAAGCTTCTTACAATCCCATTGGAACTTCAATCAATCTGAAGAAAATGTGTTTGCTTATTTGGGAGGGGGTAGGCAGGGGAAGGATAAATCATCCTGTAGTGATCAGGAGGGTCCCCTGGTGGTGTTACGGAGATCATGTGGGAATTAAAACCAGGGTCAGCTGTGTGCAAGGCAAACACCTTATTCCTGTACTACATATGTCTCGGACCCAATCTGAGTAAAATTTAAATCTTTAATGACTGGCACTTGTGGTAGGATTAGTGTTAGAATACTCAATGCCTGTAACAAATCATCATGAACAACTTTGTAAACTACTGCATTTAAATAAAGTCGAGGGTAAAAATCACTGGCACTTTCCCATTCAAAAATTTATGTTTTTTTGTTTTGTTTTTGGGCCACACCCAGCTGTGCTCAGGGCTGGGTGCTCACGGGTCACTCCTGGCAGGCTTGGGGGACCATGATGGGTGCTGGGGATGGAAGCTGGCTTGGCCCAGTACCAGGCAAATATCCTAACTGCTGTACTATCACTTCAGCCCCATGTTCTGTATTTTTTGACACAGGCATGTTTATTATGCCTTCACATAAAATAAGTCCTCTCCTGACACTTTTAAAGGTTTTATTTTATTTATTTTATTTATTTTTTGCATTTTGGGTCACACCCAGTGATGTGACCCTGGCTCTGCACTCAGGAATTATTCCTGGCAGTGCTTCAGGGGAACATACGGGATGCTCCCAGGTCAGCCTCGTGCAAGGCAAACGCCCTACCCGCTGTGCTATCACTCCAACACCTTTAAAGGTTTTAATAGCTAAAATAATAAAAGTTTCTTAGCTATACACTTCGTTATAAGAACTCTGAGACTGTAGTTTTTCTAAACAGCAATTTTAGTCTTTGGTAGTTCTGCTTTAGATTTCTCCTAAGTGCTACAACTACAGAAAACAATTTAGCACAGACTACCACAACCCGCAGTGGCTACTTGGGTGAATTTAAAAGAATATGACTGATTCTTGGGGTCTCCAAGAATTCTCTTTTTGCACAATCACAATGACTCTTATTTCATGTTCTTCCTCAGAATTTCCTATTTTACCTAAAGGATCTTTTAATTTTTTTAAACCAAAAAACTTTTAGATATAAAACATCTTTTTCATCAAGAATGATAGAGACATCTCTAAACTTCCAAGTCCAAGTTGCTTAAGATGCTCTCTTAAAAAAGTATTCAGGTAAAGTACCACTTGGAGCCAGTTCAGGAATAAGGAAGACAGATGCTTCTTTTCTCCCCCTGCCAGGCACTTCTTAGACCCATCTTACTGGCTCCAGGCAACACTGCACAAGAAATCTACGCATAGCCACAAGCTTCTGAAATATCACATCCATCAAAACAGGGCTCAAGCTGACCTGAGGGCTAGCAACATTTGAAGGGAGGTGGGGGGAAGGAAAACACCCTTATCTGCAATTCACTGGGGAGTGGCCAGAAACCTCTTGGGTGAACAGCTCACACTCACGACTGCCAAGTTTATAAAAATCACATGTTCCAAGAGGCGCCCAACAAGGACATGGGCGCATTACCACGTGCTTAATCTCAGGAAGAACTTGGAGAGACTCGAACTCCTTCACTTTGGCGGGATCCACATCTTCTTCGAGCTCCCACGTGCTTTCCTCGTAAGGCAGCGAGCACCACTTTACCAGGTAATGTGTCACCTCCTGGAGCAGACAGGAGAGAAATTTAGGTTCTTCCCACGAGAGCAACATCCTCACCCACATGCTGGTTCAAAAATCACCATGATGGAACACGCAGAGGCCACCCGACAGGGACCGTGTATCAGCATAACCAACAAAACCGAGGACAGGAGGGAGAACTGGAACCCAAGCACCCACCTCTCCTGTCTCCGCATCCTTGGTGTGGGCCACCTCCAAGATACGATCAACTTCGACATAGTCAGGGTTGAACAAGTCTTCATCAGGCTAATGCAAACAGAGGAGAATCATGAAGAAGTGTCCCTCCTGCCCTCAAATGCAACAACCCGCGTTCGCTGTTTAAGGGACCACCTCAACACTGTGCCTTGACAGGAAGAGAGTGGACGGGTCCAGCTGACTGGAATCAGTCACCCCACATTCTTCACTGTCCCCCACATCCTGTTCTCCATGGACTCAACATAAAGGAACCTGACAGCTCCCAGGAGGCGGCTAAGGCCCCGCTCTTGGCACCGCACACAGTGCTGTGCAAAAGCTACTGGTTTCAAATAAAGCTTAGAAACCTGCACTCCCAGGTTTTCTTTTCACTTTCTTTAACTGCCACAGGGAGGAGGCATGGGGGAAAGGGGTGAAGCTTTTAAGTAACTGATAACGTGCTGTTTCCTGATCTAGGTAGTTGTTCTGTAAAAAATTCAATAAACTATAACACTGGGATTTCTTTCATTCCGTGCATTGTGCTTTTAAAAAAGAGTACTTACCAAGTAGTAATGAACAACATTTAGAAATATTTAATGCCTATCTAGTATAGTGTTCAGTGAGTCACACACTGAAGTCTCAAAACTACTTTATGAAGTAGCTCGTATCATTGCTTTAAAGATAAAGAAAATGACACTGAGAGGTTAAGTAAACTGCGTGACAAGGCCACAAAGCTGTGAGGACTAGATGCTGACACCCAGGCCTTCTTACCCAGAAGACCCCTCCTGGTCTGCTGGAATGTTCTTTGCCCCTAGGTTGTGAAAGCACTTTAGGGAATACCCAGATCCACCTTCTCATCAATAGGACCAGCTCTTTGGCATCCCTGACAAGCTGCCCTGTGTCCCATGATCCCTGTGTTGAGACTTTACTAGCCTCTGTGACTTGACCCACTCTCAAGAGAGCTTCACCTCTGCCACCTATTCAGTAGGACACTGAGGATTTTTTTTTTTACACTGTGAATTTTTACATTATTATTAAATCAGACCCCTGTGTAATTTAACTGACTCACTGATGTGAACAGTTTCTACCAGAGTGGCAATAAAGAAACTGATTCCCTTTTCTCTGTCTTGGCTTTTCAACAATATCTCTCTGGGGTCAAGGATATGGCTCAGTGGAGAGTACATGCCTTGCATGTGGAGGACCCAGGTTTGATCCCCAACAACACATGTTTCTACCTGTTGATGTTAAATTACGCGCGCGCGCGCACACACACACACACACACACACACACACCCTTCCCTATTTGGTTCTAGACAACGTCAGGTCTTCAGATGCCACGTTTCCTGATCCCAGAGCTCCCGATTGTGGAGTAGTGATGCTCTGGAGTTACTTAAGGCTAGCAGATATTCTGTGAGTGTAACACCATTAGGAGTTCCTCCTGAAGGAAAGAACACTGAGTCTGAAGACTCACGTGCAAACGGTCCACACCATGCACAGAAATGCAGTGAAAGTACAACCTGCGCCCTGGTGATCTGGCCGTGGTGCCCAGGCTCACTGCACTGTGGGGGCCACTTCCTTCCTTTGCAATTAATCACTTGGTTACACATCTGCTCCTTGGTCACAACTACAATCTTCTGTATCTCCCTTGAGTTCTAGAGCAAGGCATTGGCAGGTCTGTTCTATTGCTACAATCTAAGATCTGTTACATCCTACTCTTGGCTCACAGTAAACTTGTAATTAATTTGGCAACAGCTTTTTGACTCATTAGGTAGGTCCAGTTATCTTCCCCATAACAAAACTGTAAAGACTGAAAATAGACAATGTGGGACAGTGCACGTGGTCTATCCTGGCTCAGTCCCAAGCACTACACATGGTCCTCCGAGCACTTCCAGGAAGGAGCTGACCCCCGAGCAGAGCCAGGTGTAAGTAAGCCTTGAGCTGCATCAGGTATGACCCAAGAAATAAAAATAATTAAAAAAAGAAAAAAAATGGAAAAAAGAAAAATATACAATGCATGACTTTATATTTACTTGTTGTCATTACATTTTACTCACCAGCCTATCCAGGTAATGCTGAATTTTTATTTTGTCATTTATCCTCCCACCTTTGGGTATCATTTATAGAAGGAATGAGGCACTAAAACAACAACAACAACAAAAAACCACCAACCCTATGGGATTTTTTATGAGGCAGTAAGAAGTCACAGCATTTCAAGGCTGGGAATCAGCTCCACTTACGTGCCAGCTACCCCATAAGGCAGCTGGACCTATTAGAGAGCACAAAACTCTACTCAAAATGGTTATTTCATAAGGATATTATTTACTCAAATTGTTAATAAAAACACTGGATAGGTGAAGGTCAAAAACAATGTGATAAGAACTATGACACACTCTATCTCTTATTTCATGGCATCGTCCAGTCCTGTCTAAAGTGTGTATATCCCACAAGAGCTCCGACTCCTGTTACACATCTATACAGTCTAACAGTTTCCTCTATTCCCAGCCAAAGGAGAAAAAAAATCTCTCCCCAGAGAATAAAGAAACAAACATGCAGGGTCATGGTGATGAGCCTGGAAATCACACTGAGGAAAGGGCAGGTGCTGAAAGGCCACCACAGGAGCACCTGAGGCAAACCTGCCATCCTTACTGGGGGCAGCCAAATGATGACTGAGCCTCAACAGAGACAGAAACACATGGAAGACATGAGCTCTGTCAGACTGGAAGAGCTTAAAATGGCAGAAACAGACGTGTAAACAAGTGACTGCATTGCAAACACTCGCTAAAATAGAGGTGTGAATCAAATGTTCCAAGAATAGAGGGAGGGGAGCCAAAGGGGCTTCCAGACGTTTTTTTCCAACCGAGTCATCATCTTCCTTGGCCTAGTTCCCTAACAGAGGGAGAATGGCCTGGCAGGAGAAGAGCTCTCAAGATCTATGAGATAATCATGGCCGAGTGTAAAGGCTAACTCTAGAGCTAACCAGGTCCGTACCGGGAAAAGAAAAACACTGACATGAGCAAAGGGGAGAAGGCAGCTGGAATAGAGAAGGGATCACTAAGAAAATGATGGCTGGAGGAACTGGTCGGGAAGGGAGATGTGACCTGGAATAGATAATGGACCAAACATGATAACCTCTCAGTATCTGCACTGCAAACCATAATGCCCAAAAGTAGAGAGAAAGTATGGGGGAAATTGTCTGCCATGGAGTCGGGGGTGGGGGGTTTGGGAAAGGGAGGGTATATCGAGGAGAATGGTAATGGGGAACGTGCACTGGTGGAGGGATGGGTGTTTGCTCATTGTGTGATTGTAACCCAAACATGAAAGTTTGAAACTATCTCATGGTGATTCAATAAAATTAATTTTAAAAATACAAGGAAAAACACTGATATCATCCAACAACATGGATAAGGAATTGGTACGTACGAGCAGCAACTTACCAAAAATTAAGGCATCTTAAATGCACTCTTAAGGTATCTGTACGTACATTTTAAGAACGATTTTAATTTCTTTTCTTTAAATTATTTGAAAAGAATTACTTATCATAAAAATAGGAAAAGTCACCACCATCATAACAACGGGAAAAGTGACATCAACGTTTTCATGTATATTTCTACAGTATGGCGCTTCCTTTCCCCTGTATCCTCCCAGTCCTCCAGCACAAACGGAACTGTCCCTGGGAGAGCCTGACCCTTTCTGCTGCCAACAGTTTACAACACTAGGTTATTTCTGCGTTACTAATAATAGTTCTTCAGTACTGTTTTTTTACCAGATGCAAAGCATTACATCCTAGTGGATAATATAGCATAATTTAACAAAGTATAATCAAACGATCTATTTTCAATTTAAGGCACAAAAATGTGCATAAATATTTCCTAATTTCCTTAAAATTAATGGCAGAGTAGAATTTTAGGACAAAGATCCCGTAAACTCTGAGTCTTGGTGTCTGTGGCATACTGCTTCTCTCACAAGTCGCGCTGAGACACGCGGACACCTAGAGCTGTTTCTGAGTGTCCATCCTTTACATCCTCATCAGCAATGGACAACCCATAGCTTTAAAACTTTCAAACATTTGCTAAATAAAAACTTGAGTATTCCCCTTTTAACCTGTGTCTTTATGACTAGTGGAACTAGTCAATTACATTTCTGCACAGTAAAAGGTGGCTACTTCTCCCTTTTTCCCTGAATTCTTGGTTTACTATTTTTTTCTAAGTAGAAGGGCTGGAGCGATAGCACAGTGGGTAGGGCGTTCGCCTTACAAGCGGCCAACATGGCCGACCCGAGTTCGATTCCTCCGCCCCTCTCGGAGAGCCCGGCAAGCTACCGAGAGTATTCGATATGCCAGACACAGTAACAACAAAGTCTCCAATGGAGACGTTACTGGGCCCGCTCGAGCAAATCGACGATCAACGGGAGGGCCTTTACCTTTTGCCTTCTAAGTAGAAATTTTTTATTTCTTTCTTTTTTTTTTTTTGCTTTTTTGGGTCACACCCGGCGATGCACAGGGGTTACTCCTGGCTCTGCACTCAGGAATCACCCCTGGCGGTGCTCAGGGAACCAGATGGGATGCTGGGAATCGAACCTGGGTTGGCCGCGTGCAAGGCAAATGCCCTACCCGCTGTGCTATTGCTCCAGCCACAGAAATTTGTATTTCTTATTAGTCCTAAGAGCATTTATATATTGGACAATAATGCGTGCCATATATATGTTCATTTATGTATGTATATGTAGACATACATAATCAAAATGCTATGTACACAATGTACATATATTTTCTAATTATTGACTTTCAGATCCACTTGTGGTATTAAGGTACAGACACTGCATATTTAATATTCAAACCCACCAATTTGATGCTCCTTTGGGGGTGGGAGAAGGAAAGAAGACATCAAGTGCACATTCCTCTCACCTTGACTATTTTACTGGAGTTCTATCCAAGTGGCACACCCTTACAGGCTTATCTTAGGGCTCGATCCTCACAACTTGAGGATAATCTGCTTCCTCTGGCTAAAAGGTGGACTGATTTTGCAGCACATTAGTGCACACTTATCAACTTGACTTGAGAAACAGATCTGAATGGACTTTCTCTGCATGAAATGAAAACCCCATCTGAATACTGCAAGAGCAGTGGTCAAAGGAGTCAGTAAACGTTGCTTCACCTCAGTAAAAATGTGCTTCATCTGGGCTTGTTTATTCCTAAACCGCTTGATCTTCTGTGCGATGCGAGGATCCTTTTCGAGCTCTTCCATTGTAGCCCATTTACAATGTAAGTAGGAACTATCCAAAGACATATAAATTGTCAGACAAGCGTAGAACTAGCAAATGAATGAACTTTAAAGGTGTTTCAAAAACAGGGTGACCCCCTAACGCAGACAGCAGTGTGGTGGTCTGTTGTGAAACGGCTGGAGACTGGAATTAAAGGCCTTGCCCTCCAGGTGAAAACCAGAAAACAAAACTGTGGAATTCGAAGCAACTGATCATTAAGCAGCTTCTAGAGAAACTCCTGGAAGCAGAGGGAGGGAGGGCAAAATCTCATCAATAGACATTAGTGAAAATGGGCAGTAGCAGAGAAGGAAAGAGATCGCACGAAAGACTCCATATATACTAGAGGAGTAGACATATATGCTATGTATGAATACATGCTAGAGTGGGTCTGTACCCTGCGTGCAAATGAGGAATGCACAGAAAATTTTCTTAAAATACCAATCCTTGGGTAGGAGCAGGGGTGGGGTGCTTGAGGGCGGGGGATAGAAAAAGCACTTGTTTTGCATGCAACAACCTCAGTTAGATCCTTGGCACCACATATGGTCCCCTGAGTACCATCAGGAGTGACTGCTGAGCACAGAGCCAGGAGCAGCCCCTGAGCACTGCTGGGTGTGGGCCCAATGTCAATTCTCTTCCCAACCTCCCCCGCCCCCCAAATAACAATCTTTGGGACTGACAGCTCTAATCACAGAATCTGAGTCAAACGGTTTGGAGTGGAGGAGGGGCTTCAGTACTTTTAAAAGGCACTCCAGGTGATTCTCTATGAAGCCAAAGTTGAGTACTATGGCCTAAGATGAACTAAAATCAATCAACATCACCTTAAGGGCCATTACTGGAAAACACAGACGATAATGGGATGAGGGAAAGGCAGTTGAGTAATCTAAAAGCCCAGCACAAAGAAGACATTAAATACACGTACAAATTTCTGTACTTAACGTAGAAGAGTTCCAGGTCGAATGGTGGCTCTCCTGGGTGAACCTGTAATCAACAACAAGCAGTTACCAGCCCAGCCCCCTTCAGCTTCCTCTCATACGAAAGCTAAGAGGATTTTCTAGGGAAGAAGAAAATCAACACCTCTATCCGGAGTAGATGTTTCCGGAGACCTTTTCACGTTCCCAGGTCTTTCTGATAATTACTGGCCCGGCTCTCCACAGGCAAGTACAGAGCTAGGAGGTTTCTTCGCTTTATCCAATATTCATCCAGTGCCCTTCCAAAGTACAGCTAGGTCAACATTCAGCTGGTAAACCCACACCTCTCCAAGGCCTCTGAGAAGCTGAGTGGACAAAGGGATGTGGACCCCTGAGTCCTCCCCAACCCTCGGGCTGGTGCAGTGGGGGAAGCACTTGCCTTGCATGCAGCAGACCCCAGTTTGATCCCTGGCACAACATATGGTCCTCCAAGCACCACTAGGGGTGACTGCAGAGCACAGAAGGGCTAGCCCTGACCACTGCACCATTCTCAGGGGGAGACTGGGCCACAGCGTCAGCCTGAGACACAACAGCTGTTCCTTTACAGGGGAAGGAAGTTTCCTTTTACTAACACCAGAAGTGAAGAAGTACACTATGCTCTCAATGGCACTGTCTCTTTAACCCAGGGATTTCCTCTAGGTGGCCCTGAGGTTGTCTAAGGGAAAAAAAATCTAATGTTGAGGAAATCCACAATATTTTCACTAAAATTCTCCGCCCCCCCCCCCCCACCCCCTTTGCTATCTAATGAGTTCCAGCAGGCTACAGTAACTAAGGGATAAATATCTCTTGCAAAGATTACAAAGGGAAAAAAATCTGTTTGGCCATGCTCAAATTATTTCAGTGTCTTTCTCTTTCTCTTGGGGTGAGGGATGTAAGTGATAGAGCAGGTGCCTGACCGGTGTGAGGTGCTGGGTTCAATCCCCATCACTGACCATGGCCCCAGTTGCTTCCACCACTGGACATGGCCCCACAACTTAAAAGCAAACAAAAATCTTATGTTGGGTTGGAGTGATAGTACAGCGGGTAGGGCATTTGCCTTGCATACGACCGACCCAGATTTCGATCCCCAGCATCTCATACGGTCCCACGAGCACCGCCAGAAGTGATTCCTGAGTGCGGAGTCAGGAGTACCCTTGAGCATCGCCAGGTATGACCCAAAAGGAAAAAAAAAAAAAATCTTATGCCCCACCATCTTCCTTGTGCTAAAAATAAAAGCTGACTAACCAGACAAGAACAAATATTTCAATTCCCCAATCAAGTAGCTGTTCAAAGAGGGCATAATCTTAGCATTATGAAAACTGTAAACATAAGCCACCAACCTCCTGGACGGTCTTAGATGCCAGGATCTTCTCAATGATGTTTGCGTCATCTTCTGGAGGTTCCTAGGGATGGACAATAAGAAAAGAAAGCTACTGGTACCAAACTCTAAGGAAGAATTCTGTAGGAAATGCCACACTAGCTACTCTTCCACCCTAAGATCAGCGTGGCGTATTGAGTCTCCCCTTCTCGTGCCAGCCACAAACTGGTTGGGAGAGTAGAAAGTCAGATCCACTGGGCACAATCCCTGTGCCCATGAACAGCAGTTTCTCTGCCTTTCAGCCTCTGGAACTGCCTGCAGGCACTGCACTCAATCCTCAAGACGGCGGAACATCAATCTGCTTTAGAATCGAGCTTGCCAAAGCGGGTGATACCAACCCTCTCCCTCAGAGGATTAAGCATTCACTTAATCTGCCTTTAAATGAATGCTTTTGTTCATTTAAAGGCAGACTTCAAGGGGGCCAGAGTGATTTTCACCCCCCATGAAGATGGGGTGGTAGAGCAAGTAAGTCTGTGAACCGCTGCCTTAAACTGATGAGATCCCAACTCCAGTACCTACCAGATATTGACTTGAGGCAGGTGAATCAAAGCCTCGGAGTTTCTACATATTTCACTGGGTTACTAGGAGGATGAAATGTACATGAAAATAATTTTGAAGAGCAAGCACTACATGGTTAACATTCTTTACAGAACTTTATTTGAGCAGTTTTATTTCAGTGGTTTCTTGGGTATCCAAACACCCTTCTAGTTACAGTCTGAGACCTAAAACAGTGTATGAAAGGAATACAATGCTAACTCCCAAATGCACTACTACGGGTTCTTTTCTTTCCTGAAAGAGATGGATTTCGGTTGCATCTGTCTTTCAGTCCACCCAGGAAACTCAACTGTTCAAAGTCATGCCCAAACAAGAAGCTCCCATTTTCTAAACATCTTTTATCAAGTTTTTCCCAGAAAAGTGAGAGTTTCAAAAACAAACAAACAAACAAAAACTCCAAACCAACTGAGGACAAAGGGTAGAAAAGTGTGGAAATCAGCAGGCACTGACAGATGCTCCTGGAGGTTACCAATCTGACTTTTCCTTAGACACATGGCGCTGTGCTGGGCGCCATACTGAGGATAATCCGAAATGGCGAGGATTTTCCTCAGTGCTCAACACAAAGACCAGTGAACTGTGCCTACCAGACAATAAAGAAAGGGATGGGAGTACAAGACCGGGCTTTTGTTTTTCTGCTTGTTTTCTGGTTTTTTTTGCGTTTTTCTGCTTGACACTTAAGCACAAGGAGGAGAAGGAGTCTGCGGTAACTGCTGTCATCTCTCACTACGACGGAAACCTGAGGGAAGGGCTCTTGTTTCATGCACTAATGCTACAGGTCTAGGAAAGGCGCCCGGGGAGCCTAGGTGGCTCACAGGGAGGCCCTGTATCCGACATCTGGTGCTGCCCATGAGCACCAAGCGTGATCCCTGTGTGGGGGAAATCCTAGCTCCACCGCAGTTTAGCGGGGAACCTGACAGAGGGAGGTGGAAGCAAGCACCCCAACCGGAGGTTAAGATCCCCAGAGGGTACCACACCCAGCCACCATCTGTGAACCTGTGACTCCCAGTCACTGCAGCAACAGCGACAGCAAAAGAACAGAGAGTATGATGTGGGACTCTGAAAGCCTCTTCCTTTAACAACAGCTTTGTGTTAACAAAACAGGAAAAACAAAGCTTTCAATCCCTATTTGACACCATGCACAAAAATTACTTCAAAGTGAATCAAAGAGGAGGTAGAGAGATAACACAGCCGGTAGGGCACTTGCCTTGCACACAACTGACCCAGGATCAATCCCCGGCATCCCATATAGTCCCCACAAGCACCACCAGGAGGAATTCCCGAGCGCAGAGCCAGGAGTAATCCCTGAGCACCGCTGGGTGTGGACCCTCCCCACCAATATTTTTTTTTAATTGCACTACAAGGTCCGTGGTGGTGCTACTTGCTATAATCAAAATACTGAAAACAACCCAAGTGCCCAAGAACAGATGAGCAGGTGACCAAACTGTGGTGTATGGAATAATCCTCAACTAGAGGGTTCTGCCACATAGAATCTGTCACAACAAATTTTGCATGATACCTTATAGCTGGAAGTTCAGAGTACCAGGCAGAGTGAAGTCAGACAGAGAAGGACAAACAGAAAGGATCTCTCGTATGTGGAATTAGAGAAACATAGTAAGGGAATAACATTTGGCCAATGGTAATATACCCTATGAGTCTGCCTGTGGAATGGAACCTGGACTGGGATGGGGACCTTGAGACGCTGATACTCTAGTGGTAGATGCAGTTGGAACCCTGCACAGCTCAGATCCTAAAATTAACAGCACTGCAAATCAGTGTCTCAACAGAGACGGGAGGAAATAAATTTGAGTCATTATAGAGAATGTCACTGTCATTGTCCTCCCGTTGTTCATCAATTTGCTCGAGCGGGCCCAGTAACGTCTCCATTGGAAACTTTGTTGTTACTGTGTTTGGCATATCAAATACCTTCCAGGGAGCTTGCCAGGCTCTGCCGTGCGGGCGAGATACTCTCGGTAGCTTGCCGGGCTCTCCAAGAGGGGTGGAGGATAGAGAACGTGTGTAGTATAATTACTTAAATAGTAACAATTGAGCCCGCTTCTGACGTGTGATTATCCTCTTCGCAAAGTTCCTCCTCAACTCACTTGCCCACTCTCTAAAAACCGGAATTTTTTTTTATTAGCAAGCGTTCTTCACATATTTCTGTGTAAGAATCCTTTGTTACATACATAAATTACAAACATTTCTACCAATGTATGTTTGACTTGGCTTTCAATCTGTAAATGTGCCTTTTGATGAACAGAACTGCTATGTAACAATCAATCTATTATGTATTTGTAACCTACTAAAGGAAGCTTGGTTGTCACCAAGGTTATTCAGCATGCCTCATATGTAATTTTAAATAATACCATCTTTGTAAGTTTTTTCAGTCTTTAAAATCCACTGTATGTATACTCTATGTTTACAGTGCATCTCAATTCAAACTAGCACCATATCACATGCTAATAGCTACACCAAGCTAGTAGAAGTCATACTTCTACTATGAGTGAGTAATGAAGTTTTCTTCTGCCCCAGTGTTATATTTGTTCATATGGCCACATTACTTGTCTTCCATCTATATTTTTAAAAAGATATTCTGCTTTAGAGACTAGAGATTAGCACAGTGGGTAAGGCACTTGCCCTGCATACAGCTGACCCAGGTTCGATCACCAACACCAAATTTGGTCCCATGAGTATCACCAGAAATAATCCCTGAGCACAGCAAGGCACAGCCCCCAAACTCCCCACAAACAGATAAATACCGTGCTGAGATTTTTGTTAAAGTGGATTATGGATATGTCAACAATACTGAACACATGTGTAATATATGCTTAATTTGTTTTATCAATTTCCTTAAGCAATGTTTTTCATATTGAGGACTTATCTTTTGAGAGTCTTATCAGGGTCTCTAATACTTTTCTGTTATTATAAATGGCATTTACAAGTTTCCTCTCTTGATTTCATGTTTCCAGTTTATAGAAATAAAATTAATTTCTTGGGTAGACTGTCTTGTATCCAATAACTTAGTGAAATTTACTTTATTAATTCCAATGGTTTACAGAATCTATTGAATTTTCTCTATCCATTGTGCTTTCACTGCAAATAATGAATCCTCTCTCTTCCCTCTCAATTTTAAAAAATGTTCCCCCTTATTGTAGTAGTCAGTGTAATTTTGAATATAAATAGTGGAATCGTTTTCTTTCTCACAAATGGAAGAGAAAAGCATTCAATATTATATCACTTAATATATTAGCTATCAGTTTTTATCTAGTAACTTTTAAGATGTTCTTTCAGCCTCTGATTTTCTGTAACTTATGATAAGCCTCAGTGTGGTTTCCTTTTTCACGTTTTACAGGTTGTGAGTTAACTGACTTTGAATCTATTGTTTGAATCTACCAGTCTGTGGGAATTCATAGCCATTAAATGTATATCTAAACATTTCCCTATTCAATTTCTCCTCGTGGCTAAGCAGACACATATTAGTGCTTCTAATTATATCTCAATTATCTCTCATGCTTTTATGCTTTGATCTATTGTAGCCCATTCTTTTTCCTCTGTGCTTAATTTGTAAATTTACTATTGCTCTGTTGTCAAGTTATCTTATCTGCTATATCAATCTATTAAACTCGGCCAAAATGTTCTAAATTGTAAAAATTTAAAAAAAATTAAAACCTGTACAACTGAGATGTAGGGGCCGGGTAGAAAAGCAAGTAGGATGTTTGCCTTGCACACAGTCCACCAGGGTTCAATCCCTGACATCCCACTGGTCCTCCAAGCACTGCCAGTAGTGATCCCTGAGTGCACAGTCAGGAGTAACACTTGAGCATCACTGGGTGTAACCCCCAAACAAAAACAAAACAAAGAAAATTCTCAGTTCAAGACATATTTTGATTTTGATTACTTTTATATTAAACTGTTAGAATTCTTACTTTAAAGCTCATTTGGTCCATCTTTTCCTCTATTTTTTAAATCAGATTTATCAGTTCTCTTGGGATGGGGGAAAGCATCCAAGTGATACTCAGGGAGCTCCCAGCAATTAGCAGCAGATCAGGATGGTGCTGATGAAAGGGAACCAAGGATGTAGTGCTGCTCATGATCTGTGATGCTGAGGGATGGAGAAGGTTCAGGGCCACATGCAGTTATGCTGGAGGGATCACATGAGGCCAGGCACATGCCTTAACCTCCGCACTCCCTCCTTGGCCCCTAACACAAATTACTTTATTATTTTATTAATTTTGTTCGTTAGCTCCAGGTGGTGCGCCTGATGGGCTACTCCCGGCTTGGTGCTCGAGGAACCATGCAGTACTGGGGATCCAACCCTGGCCTCCATCGTGCCTGCATATGCTCCTCAGAGTGAGAGCTCTCCGAGCCTATCACGGTGAAAGTCCATTCCTAACTGCCACTGTTCGGATCTTCTGGAGACTGTTTCTACTATTTGTCTATTCTCTTGGCTTGTCGTCATTTTCTTTAGCTTCCTTAAAGGTCTAAATCTTTTTATTCTGTGTTGGCTACTATGGTTAGAAGAATCCTAATAGTTCTAAATAATATCATCACAGGCGCTTCCTATTTCCTCTGAAGAAATGAGAAGAGGGGGTGGTCCTCTGGGCCAAGCAGAATCAGAACGGGACGTTCTAGTAAGCCTTGATCCATCTCCTACTCTACGTTCCCTAGAGAGGAATATTCAAGTCAGGAAGCCAAATTCACTCTCATTCGGAGCAAATTAGAACCCTCTCTTAGGAAGAGTTGGGGGCGGGGTGGGGTGGGGAGGTCACAGGTCCCATTCCCAGGTGGGATTTTGGTCTCCTGTATCATATCACTGTGCGAGTTCCATCAATCTTTTGGCTAAGAAACTGGCTTCTTACCTCCTGAAATCTACATATGCAGCTCAGAAAAACTCTGGCTGTGTTATAGATTCACGTATCTAATTCTCGACACTTTTACTGGCATTTCTCTTTCTCCAAGATACTCAATACATGCTCCATGGCGATGCTCTAAACTGACCTCCCAATCAGCCTACCATCCCTCTCCTGACTGCCTACTGACTCCCCTCCTCAAGCACTGTGCTAAAGGGTTACTAAGGCCTTCTGAGTCGGCTCTTCCCAATGGGGGCATTACCATATGCACCCCTGGCACTGGGTACAACTGGGGTGGAAGATGCTGTATGTTTACTAAAGAGGGTAGATTTGCAGCGGAGGACTGAGTAATCTTTTTTTTTTCTGAAAAGGGAGTAATAGGCCAAAACAAGTTTGGGGACCTCTGTTCCAAGAACTCAAATTACTCTTGGCAGAACCCTGGGCTCCTCTCTTCTCTCTCCAACGTGCAGTTCCAATTAGCCAGGAAGTCTTGTTGGCTCCACCTTCAATATGTGCCTAGAATCCCAGCCCCTTCTCATTCATTCCCTGCCTCTGCCACCATGGCCCAACTTCCTTTCTTTTTCTTTTCACCCCCTCAGCTTTTTGGGCAGCACCCGGCGATGCTCAGGGCTTACTCCTGGCTCTGCACTCAGGAATTAATCCTGGCCGTGCTCAGAGGGACCATGTGAGATGCTGGGGATCATATCCGGGCTGGCCACATGCAGGGCAAACGCCCTACCTGCTGTATTATCGCTCCGGCCCCAGCCCACCTTCCTTTCTCACCCAGACTATAACCAGTTACCTCTTCACTTGTCTCCTGGCTCTCACTGTTGCCCCACTATGCAGAACACTGAAAACAGCCCCTTTTAAGATAGTATTCAGTGCTTACAATGCGTACAGCCTCCTCTTTCCATTCAGAAACAAAGAAGGTTCAAGAAGGTGCAACAATTACCTGGGGACATGCAGCAGCCTCCTCTCCCACAGCACTTTTGGATCTCCAGTCTCTTCCTCACATGTAGTGAGCATGCTCCTACCTCAGGGACCTTAAGCAGCACAGCCCACTGCTCCCTTGGTCTAGACGGCTCTTCCTCCTTCCATCTCTACCTCTAATGATTTGCTTCAATGTGATCTTTATATTGAGGCCGACTGACTGTCCCAAATAAAATTACAACCCTCATTCCTTAAATCCACACCACTCTTATGCTGATGTTTTTTTCCATAGCACTTGAGCGGGGCCTTGAGCGGGCCCTTGAGCGGGCCCAGTAACGTCTCCATCATGAGACTTGTTGTTACTGTGTTTGGCATATCGAATACGTCATGGGTAGCTTGCCAGGCTCTGCCATGTGGGCGAGATACTCTCAGTAGCTCGCTGGGCTCTCCGAGAGGGGCGGAGGAATCGAACTCGGGTCGGCCACGCTGGCCTCTTGTAAGGCAAATGCCCTACCGCTGTGCTATCGCTCCAGCCCTCCATAGCACTTACAACTATTAAATATCACATCGTTTTCTTGTATTGATTTATCGCTAGTTTCCTCCAAATTTTTCTCTGTCCTTTGACAGTTTCTGTGGTGGTTTTTTGTTTATTTTGTTTTTGTTTGGGGGGGGGGCAGTTGATGGGCAAGGGCCACTCCTGGAGGTGTTCAGGACTTACTCCTGGCTCTGTGCACAGGCAGCAGTCCTGGAGGCCCTCAGAGTACCATATGCAGGGATGGGACCAAATCAAGTCAGCTGATACAGGCAAAGCTTTAAGGTCCAATCTCTCCTTCAGCTTGGCTTCCTGGCCACCCACCGGGAGACCAGATGGGTAAGTGCTCGTATCTCCACCACTGGCTGTCCCAATCAGGGCAGAATTTTGTCTCTGCTTTCTGTTCAGCTTTCCAGCATCCAGAACAGCCGTTGGAATATCAGGTGCTTAATAAATCTTCCTGAATAAATAATATTAAGAGGTTTTTGCAATACAACATGCATGTTTTGGTACAAAATAAGCCCCATGGGTAGATAAAGTAAGTGCACTTGGGAAAATGAGGGGAGGCTTTGGAAATGAAGTCACGTCTGAATTAGATGTTTGTTCATCCATATTAGACTTCTTTATTGCTGACTACTATTTCTAACTACTCCCAAGTCTCTATAAAGGAGATCAGCAAGCATTCATATGTACATACATGCTGAAAAGGTTCTCTTCCTCATGACCAGACTGCCTCAAACAGTCTCTTACTTTCACCAACCACAAGGGATTGAAAAAGCTTCCCTTAAGGGGATGTTGATCATTTTTCAGGGAATTTAACTGAATCAAATCCAAGGCAATGCTAATACATGGATGAAAAAGAATATAGTTAAGGATGGAAGATTGAAAATAGGCTTCGCGGGCTGGAGCGATAGCAGAGGGTAGGGTGTTTGCCTTGTACGCTGCAGGTTCGATTCCCAACATCCCATATGATCTTCCGAGCACTGCCAGGAGTAATTCCTGAGTGCAAAAGTCAGGAGTAACCCCTGAGCATCGCCGGGTGTGACCCAAAAAGCAAAAAAAAAAAACAAAAAACAAAAAGTTTCACTGTGAAACAGTCTCAAATAAAAATTAAGGAATTTGGGGCCACAGCAATGGTACGGTGGATAGGTCATGAGTCTTGCATGCGGCTGACCCAGGTTCAATCTCTGACATCCCATGCAGTGCCAGAATTAATTCCTGAGTTTAGAGTCAGAGCCTGAGTGTAACCCATCGGTGGTTGTGGCCCCCAAACAAAACAAAACAAAACAAAAAAATAAGGAATGTGAAATAAAATTTGATTTTGAGAAGTGAACAATAATGTAACCAAACAAAAAAAATCAGTGCCAGAGAGATAGTACAGTGGGCAGGGTACTTGCGTTGGCATTTGGCTGACCTGTTTTCAATCCCAATACCACATATGGTTTTCCAAGCATTGCCAGGAGTAATCTCTGAGCACAGAGTCAGGAGTAAGCCCTAAGTACTGCCAAGTATCACCCAAAAACAAAACAAACAAAAATCTACATCGGTGGCTATCATCAAAATAATAAGAACAGGTTTAGTCCACCCTAATAAAAAGATAGGGTAGGAGTAGCATTTTCCTAAACAAAAAAACTGTGCCTAAGTATGATCGTGTGTGTATAAACACTCACTGTATACAGATACAGACAGACATAAACGAAACTGCCTGCCAAACACACTTCCATAACAACCATCTGTTCTCAACTACTCGTATTTTCTCATATTATCCTACAAAGTAGACCATTTTCATTCATTCACTTTCATGTCAAAGACATGAAATTTTCTCAGAAAAATTTTCAGGTTGATCCATCCCAACCTCAAGTAATCATTCTGTTCTGTTTTGAAGCTAACTATGAGAGAGGTCCTAGCCACAAACAAATCACTTTAACAATTATTTTAAACATTATTATTATACCTGTTTTGGTGATCTATAATCAGTGGTACACTGATTACCACTGCAGCTGTTGTAGGGGACTATGACTTGTGCCCCATATAGTACATCTAACCATGAATGTGTGCTGTGACCCAAGCCTGTCTGTTCTAAATAAACCCGTCTGAAGCCAGACTGCAATCTAGGCTGGGACAGGCGTCAGCAAGCACACAACGGGGATGGATGTGATGGTTAAGACATGGCACAGAGGGGCCAGAGAGATTGCACAATGGGTACAGCACTTGCCTTGCACACAGCTCACGTCAGTTCAATTCTCCACACCCCACATGGTGCCCCAAGTCTTGCCAGAGGTGATCGCTGAGCACTGGCAGGGCAGGTGCAGCCAAAGAGGGGTGAGGGTTGATGACACAGAAAAGGAGAGAGGACAGAGGTGGTACCTGGGCCTTCGTGGGACCAGCCATGCGCCCTTCTGGGCCCAAGCGGCACCATTAGAAAAACCTGGGGCCAAGGACAGAACGAAAAACCTCCTTTTCCTTGGGGGCTGGAGCGATAGCACAGTATAGGGCGTTTGCCTTGCATGCAGCCAACATGGCCGACCCGGGTTCGATTCCTAGCATCCCATATGGACCCTCGAGCATCGCCAGGAGTAATTCCTGAGTGCATGAGCCAGGAGTAACCCCTGAGCATCGCCAGGTGTGACCCAAAAAGCAAAAAAAAAAAAAAAAAAAAAAAAAAAAAATCAACCTCCTCTTCCAGAAGTTTTCTGTGCCAAAAGATGCCTTGAGGATTAAAATCCCCAGATGAAATGCGCAGTTCTCAAGCTCTGCCTTAGCTTCGGAAGTTTCTGTTCACACCTCCCCAGGATGCTCAGCATATGACACAGGCTTGTGTGCAGCGACGAGGGCTCTCTGGAGTACTGCACCCTCACAGTCCGCCTGGCCAGTTTTGCAACCAGGCCCCGCCCAGCTCTGCAGCCACAGCTATAACCACAAAGCCACAGCTGCTTTTCCAAATCCTCATCACCAAAACCACATGAACAATCTTCTTCTTTATTTTTTTTTGCTTTGATTTAGTAGCAATTTTTGTGGTAAAATAAATGCAGATTCAGATTCTCTCTTATGTTTCACAATAGATAAACCCGCTCTATTGTACACTTATGATGACAAAAAGAGCTTTGCTAAAATAATATATAAAATGTTCTAAGTTATTTGTGCCAGATCAACTAAAATTGCCATGCAGGTGTGAGGGGAGAAGTCATAACAACAGATGAAATACGGTTAATAACTGGGGTTATGTATCTGGCTACTACGAAAAGATAAAATTCCTCAGCACCTTTTAACTATCAAACCCACCATCACATCTCTCAAGAAGGAAAACCAATTCCAAAGCAATAGAATCCAATCACCTCACGGCATCATCTCAAGGGCTGTTCTTCACTGTTGGCGTGAGAAGAACTATGATGTCAGTACAGCAAATCAATTTCCCTATTAGTACTCACTGGTTAGATAACCTTCTGCAAATGACATGAAATCAACTTTTATGTGTAAGCCAGTCCCTGCTCTACTGCTGCGCTGTAATTCTATGAGCTGGGAACCTCCCAAGTCTGTTTCTCAGGGAAACGCAGCGCGAAAGATACTGTAAATCACGTGAGGATGCTGTAAGCTGGAGGTCAGGTGGTCTACAGAGATGAAGCCTTCCTGGCTTCCACGAGTCACACAGGTGTCCGGCAGAAACAAGAAGCACCAGTGAGTGCCACTGCGACACGGGCAGAGCTCGAGTCCTGCCAGGTCAGCGCTGACCGAGACAACAAACAGCCTGTGTCCCGGAGGTGCTGCTGGCGAAGACGCTCTTCTGCACGCGCAGCCTGCTCTTCCTCGGCTTCTGATTTTCCTGCATGAGCTCCCTGGAAGAAACTTCCTCCTTCACACATGGCAGCCCGTGGCCTTTCAAGCTGGGCATCAGGGTCTTTTGCCATGACACAGCTGCCAAATGGAAGGAACCGCCCCCTGCTTCTCTGCTTGAACCCAGCAACGCCTGCTACTGCTCACTCCTCTGCAGTCAAAACACGTGAACACCTGAGCCAGGACTGCAGGTCCTGCATCACGTCCTACAGCTCTAGACGCAACTCCCCTTCTCACAACTATTTGTGCAGCTGAGCAGGTCTAACTAGAGTTCCCTGGACAAAGGGGCCATGGTGACACTCAGATGAGTATATCCCAGCACCTGGCCTTCCAAGCAGTAGGCTCTCAACACACATTTGCGAATGCAAGTTCCAACTATAAATTCTAGTTCTCATGATTTCATGATTTCATTCACTGAGCAATCATTTACTATGTACTATGTACAGACTTTTATATTCTAATCAGAGAGACAAAGAAAAAAATGAAATCTGAACACAATTACTAGTTGTAGTTGTTCTCTGTTCCCAAACAGAGAACCATTAGAATGAGGTGAGGTGCAAGGGTCTACTTTAAATAAGAATCAGGGGAGGGAGATGGGGGGGAGGGGGCGAGAGAGGGGGAGAGACAGAGTGGGGTGTGTGTGTGTGTGTGTGTGTGTGTGAGAGAGAGAGAGAGAGAGAATATGCAAAGCACTGATTATACAAAGTGGCCAACTATTATATCCCGGTATTGCATTATGGTCCAGGAGTTACTCCTGAGCACAGAGCCAGGAGTAAGCCATGAGCATTGCCAGGGGTGCCTCACCTCTCCACCCAACTTCCACCAAAAAAATAAAAAATTCGGACTTAGATGGTGGTGAAGGTGCAATGATTGAGCAAAACCATAAGCTTTCACACTCCTGTAACCGCATTACCTATCAATCACTTAACTTCCCGTTAGTCATCGATTTGCTCGAGCGGGCGCCAGTAACGTCTCCATTTGTCCCTGTCGCGTGCTAGTGTAGCCCAATGGCATCTGTTCACTCCGGGAACATGAAGGGCCTCAAACCGATCGTTCATGATCTTCAGGAAGAAGTCTGACCATCTGGTAGGTGGGCGGCCACGCGGTCTCTTGACATCCCGTGGAATCCAATCAGTAACAGCTCTAGTCCAACGGTCGTCTTTAAATCTCATTACGTGACCAGCCCATCTGATTTTCGACACCTTGGCAAATGAGACAGCGTCCCTGATCCTTGATCGTCGACGGATGTCAGAACTCCGGATTCTTTCTCTCATTTGAGTGAAACGTGATATTCCAAGCATAGCTCTTTCTATTCTTCTTTGGGAGACCTGAATGGCGTTCTCATCTTGTTTGCGTAGGGCCCAGGTCTCTGAGGCATATGTTAATGCAGGAAGAACAGTGGAATCAAAGAGATGTGCCCGGAGCCGGAGGTTCTTTGTCCTCTTAGCTATTTCTTCGACGTTCTTGAAGGCGTTCCAAGCCGCTCTCTTCCTCCTGCGCAGCTCGGGTGCCAGGTCATTTGTCATGTTGACCTCTCGACCTAGGTACACATAGCTGTTGCATTCGGAGATGGTCGTTCCATTGAGAGCGAATGGGGCGTCAGGAACAAGGCTGTTTCTCATAAACATTGTCTTTGTAAGATTCAGCTGTAGTCCTACCTTTCCACACTCACGGTCAAAGTCGGCCAGCATTTGTGCCGCTTGGCTGATGTTTGGTGTTATTAAAACAATGTCATCAGCAAAGCGGAGGTGGTGTAATTGCCGACCATCTATCTTCACTCCCATTCCTTCCCATTCCAGTCGTCGCATGATGTTCTCGAGGGTGGCACTGAAGAGTTTCGGTGAAATGGTATCACCCTGCCGCACCCCTCTCTTGACATCAACGATCACTTCTTTGTAGAATGGTGAGATCCTGGTAGTGAAACCGCAATACAGCTCACGGAGGATCCTGATGTATTGGGCTTGAATGCCCTGATTGGCTAGGGCTTCAATGACCGCTTCCGTCTCAACAGAATCAAAGGCCTTCTTTAAATCAATGAACGTTAAGCAGAGTGGCATCTTGAACTCCCGAGAAACCTCAATGAGCTTGGTTATTGTGTGGATATGGTCGATGGTGCTGAATCCTTTGCGGAACCCTGCTTGCTCGCATGGTTGTCCTTCATCTAGTGTTCTGCCAATCCTATTCAGGATGACTCGAGTGAACAACTTGTAGATGACAGACAATAGGCAGATCGGGCAATAGTTGCCAATGTCATGGATGTCTCCCTTCTTGAACAGTAGTACGGTCCTGCTGGTTTTCCATTGGGACGGAACCTTGCATTCAGACAGGTAGCGAGTGAAGAGCCGAGCCAGTGTATTGATGAGTACTGACGGCAGGTTCTTCAGGTGTTCAGGTCTGACCTTGTCTGGGCCGGGTGCTGTTTGTTTCTTTACTGACGAAATGGCGTGTCGGATTTCGGAGGGGAGAACATTGGGAACAACATACCCATCCTGTGGAATTTGGTATGTTGGCAAGTGGACATGGCTATCGAAGAGATTTGAGTAGAAGTCATGGATAATCCTCTCCATTGCCGTTCTGGAGGATGTGATGGATCCATCAGGACGTCGGAGGGCAGTCATCTTGGTCTTATAGTTGGCGAAGGACAGGCGGGCCTTACGAATACTTTTCCCGGCTTCTGCCGCATCTACCAGTACTTCTGCTCTTCTCTCTTTGAGGTCTTCCTTGATCGCATCTCTGCACTGCTTTGCAAGCTCGGACGTTAGCTTGCGGTTACCTGAGGCATGCACCAAACCACGCTGGCGAATTAGCTCAAGAGTTTTCGAAGATAGGCGACTTTTTGTGGCTATCTCTCTCTTGGCGTTCCTCGCACATTCATGGAGGTGCTGAACCAGTCGATCATATTCCTCATCAATGTTGTCAACAATGGCATCTTCCCATGTTGCCGCAATAGTACCAAAGAGTTCCCAGTTGGTGGTCATTCTGGGAGTTCTCTTTTTGAACTTTGCAGCTCTTTCTCCCCGCTCTGTGAAGTAGAATTTTGCACGAAGGAGACGGTGGTCCGATCCCGTTCGAAATTTTGGGACAACAGCGACATCAGTCAGGCAAAACCGTCGATTGAATATGATGTGGTCTATTTCGTTGTGGAATCGTCCGCCGGGAGACTCCCATGTCCATCGTTTAGATTCTGCCTTCTGGAACTGTGAGTTACCATGGATGGTCTTGGTCGACATGATGAACTCTAACAGTCTCTCACCCTGTTCGTTCCATTCTAGGCCATGGGTCCTGATGTGAAGTTCTTCAGCTGATCTTCTCGGTCCTATCTTGGCATTAAAATCACCCACAATGATCTTGTAGAAGGTGTGGTCTTCTTTATAGAACTTCTCTAGCTCCATGTAGAACTTCTCGATTTCTCTTTCATCATAATGAGATGTTGGTGCGTAGACAATGAAGATAGAAACTGCAGGCAGTGAGCCACATCTATTCAAATGTAAACGTCCAATTCGGGTTGTTAGGCATTCGAATGAATCAATGCTCTTGGCCAAGTTTGTGTTGACAAGGACACCGATGCCTCCAACACCTCTTTTATCGCATGTTCCGAGGAACAATTCTTCTCCAGTGTCGAAAACGGCATGGTGAGATTCGTGCCTTCTTGTCTCGGTCAGACCAATGATGTCGTACTTGATCATTCGCGCTTGTACCATCAGGTCCTCGATGGATGCATCTGATGCTAGCGTACGTGCATTGAAAGTACAGACGATCATTTTTGTCTTCCTTCGTTGTGGCAGCCTAGGTCGGCCTTGAGATTTTGTCGGCCTCTCCTTTCTCATCCTTCTCAGTGCTGCCATGTCGGTGAAGCCTTCAGGGTCAGGTGAATGAGACCAGTTGTAGTTACTGGTTTCGGCATATCGAATACACAGCGGATAGCTTGCCAGGCTCTTCCGTGCGGGCGGAATACTCTCGGTAGCTTGCCAGTCTTTCCAAGAGGTATAGAGGCTTTTGGGGTGACCTCTAATCACCCTTGTAGGTGTTACCATATTTGAACCCTATCAAATATGGTACGACAATTCCAGAAGATGGGTATTTAGTGTCTTATGATGTGTCGCGTGGCGGCCGCGCGGGTCCGGAAAGCATCCTGGAGTGTGGCGACGGCTGGGTAGTGGAAGTGGTGTCGCATTACCTATAAACTACAATAAAAATCACCAGGAGTCTGGAGAGACCATCTGAGGAGAGGCCCTTTCATCTGAGACACAGTGAGCGGCACCTAAAGCAGGCAAGGAGAGCATCGCAGGGAGCAGGGACGGCAGGTGAGAAGGAACCGCAAGTCCTCCGGCTGGAGTAATGAGAAACGGAGAAAGGCCAGTTGCCTAAAAAACTGAGTGGGTGGACTGGAGAGGGTGGAGACAGAGTGGGGCTGACGGGGGCCTCAACTTTACTCCAGGGGCGGAAGCAGGGTACAGGAAGGTCATAAGCAGCAGTGAAAATCATCGAACACACATTTAGCCAAGGGTAATAGAACTATTCCGTCCCACAGGCCAATGGGACCGTCTCCCCCCAAGCCAGCCCCCCCCCCCCCCCCCCCCCGATCCAGAGCCCATACCTCCGCCTGCCAGGCCAGTGTGGAAGCTGAGAGGGCCGACGTCCGGCCGGCCCCAAGAACAGCGATCGTTTCCCCATCGTCATCCACCACCTTGAAGTCCAGGTCCTCGTTGTATTTTCTGCGCTTCACTTGCCGTCCGGAGCGTCTTTTCTGCAGGGCAGATACAGCTATCAGTGAGAACTGCCCCAGAACACTCTCTTCCTGGAAACCCAGTCACGTGCAAAGGAGAGCTGCTTCATGAAAAGAGCCCCCCTCCCCTGCACAGAGGAAACACGGAACTCGCTCCAAAGGCCATCTGGGTCAGATAAATATTGTGGGATTAGGGGATTAGGCACCTGCCTTGCATGCAGCTGGCCCAGTTCAATCCCCTGAAACCGCGTATGGTCCTCGAAGCACCACCAGGATGGATGCCTGAGAACTAGGCAGGAGTAAGCTCTGAGCCCCTTGGGTATGGCCTCGGAATAAAAACAAATACAAAAGCCAAACAAAGGGAACTTTAGAGGGAGGGGATCCAAAAGGTTGGGACCCCTTATCTCAGGCTCCAGGGAAACGCAGCTTTACACATCGCGGACTTTCTGTTTTCTGACATCAGTTTCTGTCCCAGCAAGACAAGGATGAAAAGTAAATACCATCATCTCTTGAGGAACCTTCTAGCAGCTGGAACTCTGATTTTAGGACAACAAAACCACTGAAAAACAGGCTGATTTTTCTCCTCCTTTGGTCTAATTTATCATACTTATCATGGATCATAAAACATCAAATAGCAATGTCATTAGGCTTTAGCTTAAGAATGTCACAACCCCCTCCTCTCCTTACATGCAGGAGGATAAAATAAGATTTGTGAGTCACCATCTAAAGCAGCAACTCCCAAAGTGAGCGATGCCGTCCCCTACGGTGCTGGAGTGATGGGGGGAGGGCATGTTAGCAGTCTCCGGTACAACTGGGGGCTCTTTCTATTTGTTCATTTAAAGAAGGTAATTTCCGGAGGGGGGGGGACCGAGTCATTCTCCCCCTCCCCCACCATGCAAAGGTGGCAACAGGCCAAATAAGTTTGGACCCCTGATCTAGAGGCTCACTTATAATTAAGTAGCTTGTGAACTACATAGGCCGCAGTACGTAATGTAGTGAGCCAATATTCTACAATACAGCAGCCTGAGGGTTTTCCTCAAATAGGAAAATATAGGGCTCTTCTCTACAGCCACAGCATATCCAAGTGGCCTAAGGCCCGTTCACATGCTAGCTAGCTTACACTCAAGTCCCGATGCCTTATGAAACAAACAAGCAAAGTCTAACCTCCTTCTACCTTCCAAATGCTATCTCCTGGGTCTCTCTACTCCCCACTCCCCACCCCCACTCACTTCTTCACGATGTCACCTCTGTGACAATTTCACATGTGAGATTCTACAGAAAAACCACCTCCCCCAGCCCCACAACTCACCTTGCCAGCTGTTACCCTGTGCTCCCACAACCTGAGCAATTCCACAATCTCCCAACCCCATGGAGCAGCCGTGTCAACTGGCATCAACCTCACGTTTTTAACCCACTGCCAATCAGCATACCGAACAGGCACAAGTCCCAACTGATAAACTATGAGGAAAGAAGGGGAGCCCCTGCTACAACACCCCACGTGAACACTATTTCTCACCCTGAGCTGACACCTTCCTATAATGCCGACCCCCTAGAATTCCTAAGGATTCTGATGACACTTAGAGGTGTTGGAAGTTGATCTTATTCTAAATGGTACCTGGCAGAACAGCCTGGGTAAGGCGCCATGGCCATCAGAACAAGCAGCACATTCAGATTGAAGATTCACATTCATGGCCAAGAGTTGTTGCCTCTACTGAACTGGAGAAACCACCTACGGAGGTCACAGGCACATATGGGCAACATTTGGGGAATCTCACTGAGATGGGCGATACCTTATTTCCAATGTTGGTCAAACTTTCTGTACAATTTTGGCATGATGAACACAGAAGCTGGCTTTCCCAGCAAAGGGGATTATTGGGCCAGCCCTCCCAAGAGTAAGCATGAGTTCAAGGTGACACAGGCCCTCTCCACCTCACTGAGCTGGGTGCACAACCCCGGGCTGCCCATTCGCCCTCTCTCCAGCCTGCTATCACGATGCCGTGAGGGACACCACCATTAAAAAGCTGGGAGATGGGGCTGGAGTGGTAGCACAGTCGGTGAGGCGTTTGCCTTGCACACAGCCGACCCGGGTTCGATTCCCAGCATCCCATATGGTACCCGGAGCATTGCCAGGAGTAATTCCTGAGTGCAGAGCCAGGAGTAACCCCTGTACATCACCGGGTGTGACCCAAAAAGCAAAAATAAATAAATAAGTAAAAAGTTGGGAGATGGGGCTGGAGCCAGAGTACAGCGGGTAGAGTGTTTGCCTTGCATGCAGCTGACCTGGGTTTGATTCCTGACATCCCTTTTGGTCCCCCGGGCACCACCAGGAGTAATTTCTGAATGCAAAGCCAGAAGTAACCCTTGTGATCACCGGGTGTGACAAAAAAAGCCAAAAATAACAGAGAAATATTTAGTTACAAGGGGGTGATTAAAGCATTAAAAAAGTAAAATAATAATAATAATAATAATAATAATATAAAGCTGGGCAATTATGAGGGTAAGAATGAGAGAGGCAAAGGCTGGGTTCCTATCGGGGCTCACCCACTAGAAGCATGAAGGCCCAGCCCTGGTCTGTTCTCAAGGAATGCAGGCTAGTGACAGAAATAACGGAGCACAGGGTCTACCTCGGCACACTCCGTGGCCTCTACTACAGCTCCCGGTCACCGTGGTACCTGGCTATCTGCAGACTCGGTGGATTCCTCAGCACTCCGCAGGGATGGGTTGGGCAGGCCCTGATCCAGCTCTAAACTCTCCACGGTGGTTTCACTTTTCCTTTTTCCTTTCTTCTTTTTCTCCACTGGGGTTGGTCCTTGCTCCTTGCTACAAGGAGAAATTCAGAATTAAAACTGTTGGGTAGTTTTTAAAATTAAGACTTCTCGTGCGATAAAAGTTACACTATCACAATCAAGAATTCTTGGATCATGGTAGGTTTTAAGGGAGAATCAATCTGCATGAGTTTCATCCCAGCATTTTTTTTTAACATCCCATTATTCCTCACTATGCCTATGATGAACACAGTAAAATAAAACAACATTTTCCCCCTAATTTCTCAGAACTTCACTTTTATTTCAATACAGATCCTTTTTAGGAAGACAACTGCAGATACTAAAAATCAAATTTCAGTACTCCTTTAAGTTATATAGGAAGAGACCTCTCCTTTATCTGTTATCTCTTACTGAAATGGTCTGTGTGTTAGGACTTGGAGTACATGAGGAGCTCAGAAACAGACACACAGGCAGCCCCTGACAATGAGGAGCTGAACATTACGACATGCCTTCAAATGAGCTAAGCCAAGGAGCGGGCAAGGACCACGCAGCTACTGAGATGGAAGATGTCCTCTGAAAAGTCTTTCTTGAGCTTCCCTGCTGACGAAGCCTTTTATCTACTCCCCAACGCCCTGCAACTGTGTTTATTTTAAGGCAATCAAACTCTGGTCCTTCACCAATCAGTCAGGAACTGTAACATCAGGTTCAGAATCATAGCGCTGAAATGCAGTCCTCCACCTTTTCCAGGAGTATCTGTCGAAGGGACAGTTCCTTTACATCGCCCTGATCCTCCTACTAGAATCTTAAGATGCTATGGAATATTAGCTACTCAAGGAAGCTCTGTATTCCTTGTCATGAACAGTTTATGCCTTGCACAATAAGCATTCAATACATCTTTACCGGCTAGATGTATACATCAATGAATGCTAAGGTTACTTGTCATTGGCGAGATTTGGGAAACTGAGCAGAGATATACCGAGTGTTTACAAAGATGGGAACAAAAACATAATAATAATTATTGTTAGGAAAAACAACAACAATAATAAGCAGTAGTATTAACATTAATAACTATTATTACTATTATTAAGGCTCATAACATTACATGGAAGCACAGTTCTTTACACCCTTCACATGGATTATTTCCTCTACTCCTCATTACTTTGTAAGACAGATAAGAATATTTTCTGGGACCAGAGAGATAGTACAGGGGCTAAGACATTTATTTGCCTTGCACGCGGCCAACATCAGTTTGATCCCTGCCCCCGTTTGGTCCGCCAAGCATCCCAGGAGTCATCCCCGAGCAGAAAGTCAGAAGTAAGCCATGAGCAACGCTGGGTGTGGCCCCCAACCAAATAAATAAAATTTATCTTCCTCATTTTTTTCCAAGAGGGTCAATTTTCAGGATAGTGAAAGGTCTAGAAAATGTTTGAACTCCAACTTGCTCCTGGCTACCACAGCACTCTGGGGAAAGGAAGAGAGTTAAGAGCACAGGAAGTAAAAGTCTTGTCTGTCCAATGTCCAGTGATTACAGGAGGCTGCAGAGCTGAGACGTCATCCTGTGTGGGAAATGTAATCCCGACAAGTCCAGGCAAGAGGGAATAAAAGAACTCAACTAGAAAACACTGACAAAACCTCAAAGGGAGAAATGACCTGAAAGACCCAACAGAGATAGAACCAGGAAGTCGTGAAAAGCAAATCCAAGTAACAGAATATGAAGAGGGAAAAGCCAAGGATTTTGGTATCTTTCATTGTGGAAGTTACTGGCAGGTTCTGGCCTTGTTCGGAGAGGGTCAATCCAGCAGCACCATAAACATGGGGCAGGAATAACAACCAGTGCTGACCAATCTGTGGTCAGCTGCCCATGCCCATCACTTATACTTTTGTTTTTTGGGGGCACACCCAGCAATTCTCAGGGATTACTCCTGGAGGTGCTCGGGGGACCATAGGGGATGCCAGGGATCCAAGCCAGATCAGCCACGTGCAAGGCAAGCACTGTACTGTCACCCAGACCCACCTGCCTATCGCTTTAACCGTCACAGGCCCCCAAGCACAGGAATGAAAACTGAGCCGACCATCAGGATTCCCCAGGCAAGAAAACAGGTTCACCTACTCACCAGGAAAAGTTCTTGATAAAAGTTATTTGAGTGGGTGGAGGGACAGATGGAATGGGGAGAATGGGGCAATAGTACAGCTGTAGGGTGCTTGTCTTGCATGCGACAACCTGGGTTCGATTCCCGGCATCCCACATGGTCCCCCAAGCATCCCAGGAATAATTTCTGAGTCAGAGCCAAGAGTAAGCCTTGAGCATTGCCGGGTATGACCCTAAACCCCAAAATAAACAAGTGATTTCGGTCCACATGGATAGCTTAGGGATTGGGTACACACAAGGCACATGCAAAACTCCAAGTTCGATCCCTCACATCTCACGGCCCCCCATCCTCACACTGCCAGGTGTGACCCCTAAGCACTGCCGTCACGAACTGCATTCAGCCTCATGAGCCAAATATCAGCTGGCAGTGGCCCTAGACCCCTCTGGGCAGTGCTTAAGAACACTTGCTCCCGACCCCCAAGAAACACAGGGAAAAAATTGGTTCAATGTGAGGAAATAAAACCCAAAAGGTTCCTGCCACTGGGGCCAGAGCGATAGCACAGCGGGTAGGGTGTTTGCCTTGCACACAGACAACCTGAGTTTGATCCCCGGTATCCCATATGATTCCCCAAGCACCGCCAGGAATAATTCCTGAGTGCAGAGCCAGGAATAACCCCTGAGCATCGCTGGATGTGACCAAAAAAAAAAAAAAATTCCCGCCACTTAAAGGACATTTTGACACAAGCATGGTACTCTGAAGCAAAGAGGGGGAAGATGCCAGGTGCCTGCTCAGAACCAGAGATTCCCCCCCCCCCCCCCCCCCCCGTGGGTCACACCCAGCGATGCACAGGTGCTACTCTTGGCTCTGCGCTCAGGAATTACTCCTGGCGGTGCTTGGGGAAACCTTATGGGATGCTGGGAATCAAACCTGGATCGGACACGTGCAAGGCAAATGCCCTACTAGCTATGCTATCGCTACAGCTCCAGAACCAGAGACTCTTGATGAGATACTTCGACAGTTTACAACTTTCACAGGACTCTCCAGGTAGACTGGTCCAGGCTGAAGATTCTGGGGCCTTTACCGAGTGGGTCGGGCAGATTTTCCTTTCTGCCTGGAGGCACCAACAGCCACATATGCAGCCATGCAACGCCTCAAAAGGTCATAGTAATTTCATCGCCCACCCAGTAGGATCAGAGCCATTCTGATGGGAAAGCCATATAGAAGACCACCAAGCTTAACGAGCCTAAATAATAACACAGAAGGCTCAACTAGCACCAGCCAGTACAGTAGATCCTCAATGACTTTAATAACAGTGTGACATGTAACAATTGCCACAAATTGATGACTACCAATCTAAGGTTTTTTAATTCCATTTGCCTTTGTGATGTAACAAACAATATTAAGTAAATCTATTTGTGCCTGCAAGGAGGAGGGCTGGGGTGGTGGGCTGGAAACTGGGGACACTGGCAGTTTCTCAAGAGAAGGTCATACTGGTGGTGGGACTGGTGTTGAAACAGTGAATGCCTGAAACAACTGTATTATGAACAACTTGGTAAATCATGATTTTATAATAAAAATTATTTTTAAAAAAATTAAAAATAAAAATTTCACAAAACCATTATCAAATGTGACATTCATTCTCACCGAGAAAACTGTACGACAAGTTCTAGTTTATTTAAGCACTATGGTCTATATCTCAACTGTTGTAAATTATAGTTTACAAAGCACTATGGTTTGTGTCTTAACTGTTGTAAATGACCCTCACATTCCAAATTAAGGCAAAGGTTTAAAGGCAGCAAAGAGCATCAAGGCACAAGCAACGTTTAATTCACCTGACTCAGACTTTGCTTCTCAAAATACGTCAGGGACTCTTAAAGTTTGTCTCTGTTTGGATACATGTAAAAACTTCAAGTCTTTACTTTAATGTTATGTGAAGGCCAATGTCAAAACAATGAACCAAAGAATCAGCAACAAATCATTTATTCCCAAGACTCAAATTCAGAAAAAAAATTCACAAATCCATTCAAAAATCTCGTTGTTGATGGTGTTTGGTGCTGATCTCTTGTCTGCTCTGATACGAAAGTTCCTCACAGAAATGACTAATTCCAAGGCAAAATAAAAAAGATAGGACCCCTAAACAACTGATGTCAGAAAGGAAATATTTGTACAAATGAAGAGGGCATGCTGAGAAGACACAGCAGTCAGGAAGAAAAGTTCTTAACGGTTCATAACAGGGACCTGGAGCACCCAAGTAAATGAGGACAGTAATGAAATTATGAGTCACTAATCACAACAGGAATCTATCAGCAAGAGATGAGTAGAGAGACAGCAAATGAGGGAAAAGAAAGAGATGCCTCTTACTAAATAACTCAAGCAATAAAATGGAGGCAAAAATCACTCTGTAGACGCAGTAGGAAAAAAAATAAAGCTCAAAATCATAAGGGAGGGATGTTGACTCTAAGGAAAATAATATGAAGAGGAGCAAAATATTTGCAGAATCTTAGTACCTATACACAGGATGGCGTCAGCTAGGAGCAAAAAAAAGCAGTACCTTGGCAATGCGTATACAAGAAAATGGCCTTCCTTTGGGCGAGACACTGAAATGTTTAGGAGTGAAAAGCTATGATGTATGAATATGCCTTATTTTCAGATGGCTCAGGAAGAAACCCACAAGAATGGACAAATTAGTTTATATGTGTATGTATACATAAATATTTTAATTAGAATATAAATTATAAATTATAACACAAATATATTATATTGCATTGATATAAACTAATTATAGTATGAATTCTATTAGATATAAATTATGACAATATAAATTAATACATATCTATAGATTATGCCATCAGGCTACACTAGCATGTGACAGGGATGAATACGTTGTAATTCCTGAGTGACAACGTATTACAGGCGCCCACTCGAGCAAATCGATGAACGACGGGGTAATAGTCATATATAGATTCTATATCTGACATAGACACTCTCCAAAATCTTTTTTGTTGACTTAAGTCTCCTAAATTGACCCTATTTCTTCCTTGCCTTTTTGTTGAATTTAGTTTGGGCAAATGTTTTATTAAATTTGTATTCAATCTTTCTCAGTCATGAACCACTCCAATTCCATAATCCATTCTTGGTTGGCAGACAACTATCTTCTTGAATTTAAGGACGTGAAATTGGGGATGTCTTTTCCTTGAATTGTCCTGAGGACAGTAGTTCTATTCTTTCCTTTTTCCTGATTCTTTGCTGCTTATTTTCCTCCATGGTCCTGTGACCCCTGGCGGGCTACTCCCATTTACAAAGAACTGGTTTGTAGTATGGATGGCAGGAACTCAGTCTCCAACCAGCCCCTGCCCCTGCCACAGGAAGTCCTGCATCTCCCATGGCTGCACTCTCTCCCCCTTTTAGGGCACAGGCAGGGAAGTCTGGGAAGCTGAGGTCCTGATGTCCCCTCTTGGGGATGCCATTCACCAGACCCTCCCCTCAGGCAAACGATACAATCCCTTTATTTACTCTGTTTCTTTCTTTCTTTTTTTTTTTTTTTGCTTTTGGGTCACACCCAAGCAATGCACAGGGGTTACTCCTGGCTCATATACTCAGGAATTACTCCTGGCGGTGCTCGGGGGACCATATGGGATGCTGGGAATTGAACCCGTCAGCCGCGTGCAAGGCAAACACCCTGCCTGCTGTGCTATTGCTCCAGCCCTATTTAGTCTGTTTCTACTGTGGAGCTACAGCAGCCAGTGTTCTGGGACTACTCCCGGCTCAGGGGTCCCGCCTGGCAGTGCTGGAGGACCCTGTGGTGCAAGAGATAGATCCAAACCAGCCTCAGGCAAGCTACGCATGAACTGAGCCCGGTGAACTCTCTCTCCAGCCCTTGAGGTCCTGAGAGTAACTTCCCACCTTTGGCTTAAACTGACACAGCCACTCTGCAGAGGCCCTAGACCTGCGGCCTCCCCTGCCGGCCAGCTAGCCATGCCTTCACTGGAGTCCCTGCTCCCCTGCCTGTTAGGTGAAAACACTTGCACCTGTGCTGCAAACACAGCACCGACAGACGTGTGCTAGGAGCCGCACTCCCTCCTCCAACATTTACCAATCGGTAGAATACTACTGGCCTTCTGGCTCCAGACACCAAGTGACACCTCGTGACTCTGCACCTATGGATCACTCCTGGTAGGGCTCCGGGGAGTATTAATGGTGTCAGGGATGGAACCCAGGTTGACCATGGGTAAGGCGAGTGCCCCACCCACTGCACTAACTCTCTGGCTCAGCATCTCTCAGTGCTCAAGATATCCTTCCCCTCTGTTCTTCCTGTCATGCCATCAAGATTCAGGAAGGAAGAGGGGTGGGGGCAAGATGACCGTTGGCTGCCACAGGAGAGCTGAAAGCCCCCAAAAAGCCCCCAAAGAACACTGACTTAGAGCCTCCTCACTGCCCGGGCTGCCAGTCTTTTCTAATCTACTAATTCCTTTAAAACCGGACTCAAGACTCATCTCTCTCAAGGGTCTCCTGAGGCCAAAACTGAAACACTCTAAATCTTCACAGTCTTTTCAGAAATTCTGCATGTAGTTATAGCGGGTTCTTTCATTTGTCTGTATCTTTGCTTCTATTTTTGAGCACTTTGCAAAGCTGATTTTGGAACCCTTGCAAGCTTTTCAATATAAGCTCATTCTTCTCTTTCCTCCGCTATGCCACTCCGAAGTAACCAGGGCACTAAAAACATACTCGACAAACAACTTTATTCTGCATTTACTAGTAGTTACCAGTTCTTAGCAACTGCTCCCTCTTTTTTCTCCTGTTCTTTTTGGTTTATGGTCCACGCCTGTTGCTCAGGGACCCCCCTTCTGGCAGGGCCTGGAGGACTATGTGCTGGTGATCAAAACCAGGCTGGCTGCATGCGAGGCAAACACCTGCTCACGGTACTATTGCTCTGGCCCCAGTAACTGCTTCTTCATAAGTCAGGGGTATAAAACAGACCCCGACTTAGAAAGCCCTGGCTGTTACTAAGGGAAAGTATTCCAAGTGCTTTTAGAAGCACAGCAAAGGTAACTGATTCCAAATCTTCTGAAATGGATCTCTGCCGTCACCATTTAGATTTATTCCTTAATATAAAACCCAGTGGCTTCCAGTCTCTATTCAGAACGCATGCAAGTCTTCATAGCCATCTTTCTTCAATCAATGATCAGAATGTAAAAACAGATTTCCAAACAGAAAGAAGCCTGTCTGTGTACATTCTCAGGGCTCGGCCCAGTGTCAGGGAAGATGTGCACTAAACAGAAACAGTGGACAGCTCCAAGAGATGGAGCAAACAGGTGGCACGAGAGGCGCCAGGTGTGATCCTTGATAGTGCATGGTCCCCAGCTGGGCTGATTGTACCACGAAGTGGTCCCCAAGCTCCTGAGCAATGCTGGGGAGGCTGCCCATTTAAAAAACAGCAGATGACTGACCTTTACGGAATGGAGCAGAGCTAAGCGGATGGAATTTTACTGCCCTTTCTGTACCACAAGTCAAGCAGTTAAGAGAACCAGGAAGTCTTGGGCCTGACCTTTCTACAAGTAACCACCAAAAAATAAAAAACACCTGTTTTTAAATATGACCTCTTTCTTCCAGCAAGATGAAACTCATTGGATTTGGGAGCAAACTCTGCTTTGGGTTAACAAAGCCAAACCAAACGGAGGGAAACGCTAAGGCACAGACCCTGCGCTGACCACCCCAGGCGTTTCTCTCTCTCTTTACATTCTGGGCAGATGGTACGCTGAAAATGGTCACTGTCACTCGGCTCCTGATGGAAAAAGAAAGGGCAACCCACAGGGCTGCCGACCTCCTCCTCCTCCAAGGCCCGACCAGAGCAGCAGGCGGCCTCAGACTACGCCATGGCCTCTCCCACCCGGCCCGCCAGCCATGCTCCAGGGCCAGGACGCTGCTTTTTACTCAAGGCTACTGCACGGAAGGGAAACAGGAAATCCACAGACACACAAGGCTCATTCCGTACAAAATCTTCCGCTAAGGACAGTATCCATTGTATCACGTGATATTCCCAAGTGAGAAATTTCTCTCCCAACTGGGAAATAATGTGGACTCCCTGAGGAAGTGGCACAGTGCTTTTGTGCCTTTCCCGCAAGTCCTCATCAGCATTATGACCCCAGATAACCTACACCTGCCAACTTCCTCCATCCCGCTGCTGCAGCTAGAGGGCTTCCCCAGTTGGCACAGTGGATGTCCCTCCCTGAAGCACGAAACAGAATTCACTGCTATAAACAGCATCTGAGAAAAGAAAAATTTGCTTGGCCCTCTCAGCTGCTTAAGATGGGAGACACGCTTAATTATTTATTTACTGCCTCAGATGCCAAGATAAAAAGCCAAAATGTGGGGCAGGAGAGAGGGTACTTGCCTTGCACGTAGCCTACCCACATTCAATCCTTGGCATCCATACGGTCCCCCAAGCCCTGCCAGGAGTGATCCCTGAACACAGAGCCAGGAATAAGCCCTGAGCACTGCCAGTGTGGCCCCCCAAAAACCCCCTACACCCCCTTGGTCTCTGAAGTATGCTCTAAGTCTAGAGAAGATTAGCCGCTGACTACAACAACCAATTTCTTAGACACTGGAATCTCCCCCTCTATCAACTTCCGACCTGCTCCAACAGAAAAGAGGCACCAAGCAAGGGGGAAAAAATGTGTTTTCCACATAAGCCAGGAGTCAAATAGTCCAGTGCTACCCATTATTTTTTTGAGCCTTGGACAAGCTACCTTAAAATTTCTCATCTTCGGTTATAAAACAGAGAACCAACGATCTTAGATGGTCATGTTTTCAAGGTGAAGAGCTCAATCTACTTCCTAAATTCTAAGGAAAACCATAGAATTATATTACACACTTACAGTAAGTAAACTACATGCCAAAATATATGTTTTATGTATATGTACTACTACATAATTTGACTTTCGCTGGGGACAGCAGTCACACATTCATGAAAACAGAGGAGTTTATAACAGAGAAATAGCCCATTGAAGCAGGAAACAGACAAGACTGGGCAGCGGAGGTCTGAGTCAGCGATATCTCTGTAAACAAGTCTGTCGTTCCCACAGGGGTTGGACCAGACCCCTTTTAGTCCTCCTGGGAGTCTCTGATTTGCAACAGTGAGACCCCAACTGTTACAGAGGTTCAGAGAGAAAACACTAGCACATTCGTTTGGAGCAGATCTCTGGAGGTGGACTTACACTCTGACCTGAAGAAAGGATAGGATACAGGATGTAAGCAATCCAGAGAAACAAGTCAAGTACCTTTAAAGGCTAATGAGACCTATGCAGCCCAAGTCTGTTTTAAAGAGGGGAAAGTAGGAAGAGGCAGACCCTAAGAGGGTGGGGGAAAAAAGAGAGAAAAGAAATCTGAATTTTGTCCTGAGCAGAACAATCAAATTTCTAAGCAAGAGTAAAACGTTAAAGGGAATTTTTTTATTATTATTATTATTCCTATGTTCTCATGAGAAAAATTATGCATTATTCCCATCAAAGAATAAAACTAAATATTCTGAAGGGCCAGAGCTATAGTCCAGGGGGTAGGGTGTTTGTTTGCCTTGCACGTGGCTGACCTGGCTTCAATCCCCGGGATCCCATATGGTCCCCCAGCACCGCCAGGAGTAATTCCTGAGTGCAGAGCCAGGAGGAACCTCTGAGCATTGCGGCATGATCCAAAAATCAAAAACAAAACAAAATGAAATACACGGTATTTTGAGGCCTTCTCCAAAATACTTTTATTTCTTTACTCTAGAACCTACCAGACAGGTGAGATCTGGAACAGGTCCAGACGACACAGGCCAGGGGCCTCTCCGCTGGAGAAGCAGGATTGCAATCGTCGATTTGCTCGAGCGGGCCCAGTAACGTCTCCATTGGAGACTTTGTTGTTACTGTGTCTGGCATATCGAATACTCTCGGTAGCTTGCCGGGCTCTCCGAGAGGGGCGGAGGAATCGAACTCGGGTCGGCCATGTTGGCCGCTTGTAAGGCGAACGCCCTACCGCTATGCTATCGCTCCAGGATTGCAATCATGGCAGATAATTCCAATCAACCCAACTGAGGACTTAACAAGAACCATAAGTCTGGGTCACAAATCAATGAACTTCTTCAGCCCACTCTCAGTAAGAAAGCCGCTCTGTGGATTAGATTCCAAATGCCTTGAAACTAAGAGGTAAGAAATTTACCACCACTAAAACTACAACATAAAGAAGCAACAAGCTTCAGAGAGGTGATCTGGTGACAGCCAGTGCGATGGCCCAAATGAGGGGAAAAGGGTGTAAGTCCTGGAACCAGTTGTGGGGCTCCTGCAAAAACCTAAGTGCTCAGTGAATTTCTGTTTCCATCAAGTATTATGCAGGGTCTAATCATTACCTGTTCAAGTCAAAGCCTGGACTTAAGTCAATCTGCACAATGGTAAACTAAAAACAAAAAAACTAATAAAGAATTATATATGTGTGTGTGTCTGAGTGTGTATACAACTTACATATATGTGTGTGTATATATATGTGTATGTGTATAAATATATATATATATATCTTTTTAGCAACTATTCCTGCTGACCAGCAGGATCATTTGCTGATTAACCGAAGGACCAGAATTATTGTCCAAATATATGAAGGACATGAGATGAAAAGTCCACCAGCTAAGACTCCTTATCTGGGTTACACAGAAGATTCTAGTACATTATAAGCTAACCTCAAGTAAAGATTAGCGCCAAATCCGAATCCAGAGAAAGCCTCATGTAACTTGCCAATATGGTGAACTAATGACTAGAGACAACCAGTCCCATTTATCTCTGAACATCCTCTCACAAGGTACTTGAGACTAAGATTTTTAAGTCTCAAGAGCTTCCATGTTAGCAGCCCTGATGGGCCCAAAAGAGCACTTGAAGGGCAGGAATTCACGCTTTGTGCAAAGGAGACCTAAGTTCAGTCTCTGGCACCACACGGTCTCCCGAGTACCATACTTTGAAGAAGCACCACTGAACATGGCCCCCGAACAAAAAATTAAATAGCAATAACACTTCTCCAGCTCATCTAAATTTTACATAATCAGGTTCCCTTAATAGTAGGTTCCCAGCTTCTTTTAGGAAATGCCTCCCCAAATGGAATTTATGGCCATGCCTACTCATTTCATGTTTCAGAGCCCTGCAAATCAATAAAGCCATATACATCGGAAATCAACAACTAAAGTGAACTCAAGATAACTCTGGCTTTCTTCTGCCTTCTCTACACAAACAGAACTCCTGTTAGAGTTCGAAAACTCTCCTTTAGTTACTATCAGTTTAAAACATTGTCTTTCAGAATTCCTCTTTGGTTTCTATAAGAACAATAAAAAGTCACTTCACTAGCTCCAATTCTCTTCCTTCACACAAAGTGTTACCTTGAAAAACCACTTCAATTTCTCCAGAAACTGGAAGATGAAAGTTATTGGCAAAAAATCCCCAGGAACTCCTAGGGAAAGGGGTAGATAGTTTGGGGCACTTTGGTGATGAAAAAGGTGCAGTAACTGTACATCAAAACCGTTAACCTTAGGGTTATTCTAATGCTGTTACTTAAACCACATTTTAAATAGAAGACAATGACTTCCTACTACACCATCAGAAATCAGAGTGCACTGAAAAAAAAAAAAAAAGAAATCAGAGTGTGCTGGGTAGGATCATTAGGAAACCAAGTGTGAATACTTCACTCATCAGTCAGTATCCTGATTGCGATCCTCTGACTGGCAGAAGGGAAGGAGTATCAGAAGCTTTGACTTGGATCTGCAAATTATCCATCTGGTCCAAACAAATCGTCCTTCCAAAAAGGAACTTAACTATACAAGAAAATCAAAGTAGCCAACTTCACGCCAACTTCAGACCGTGCCTTTCTACCGGAAACGTGTTTCTCCTCTGAGCCTGACCTGGTATAGGTCTCCTGGCCCCATTATTTTGCTTTATTAGCATTCCTACCAAGCTCTACATTTATATGGGTGCCCCTGGTCTATATTCTAGCACTGCACTGAGATTTTAGAAACTTAAATTCTTCTGAAGCATACAGAGGTCATCTATTATATGCTTGTGTTTTCCTTAAATAAATCAATAAATGAATGAAAAAAAATAAATATTGTGAACAAAGAGTTTAGAAAACAGACAAAAAATATATGGCATTTGCATGCAGATGACAAATCCTTAATGGCCTGTTCCCTCTCTGGGCCGTGGGATCTGCACTCATCTATCTGATGTCCTGACAAGTCTCCTCTGGCCTCATCAGTCAACATTTCTTGAGTGCCTGCCTGCTCACATGTCAGGAGCTGGAGTCGGAAGTGATGGAGAGAGACAGCAGAGACATGAGACAGTTCTTTCTCCCCAGAGCTGTGCACGCCCCTGGCTTTCCCTGGGCACCCTCTTCCCCTGCCCACTGCGGGCACTGCTGGCCCTGGGACCACACACCTCCTGACAGCAGCCCCTCAGCCAGTCTACACTGCTGCAGAAGGGAAAAAAACCACTGGCCTCCATGACCACAGATGCTCTCTTCTCCCAAGCCCTATTCACGCTCCTCTATTTGACTATCCCCCAATTTTCAAAAGGCAAGGTGACAAATGGCAAGGCCCATATTCCTCAAGGCTATCCTGCTCCTATTCAGAAGTACATTCCACCTTGGGCAGGAAGCCACGGAGTCGTGTTCTGGAGACAGAGAGAGCCAAGGGTCGGGCCAGAGCAGGGAGAGGGGCACGCACCTGGCCTTCTTGGACTTTGTCCGGGCCGAGGAGTCTGTGCCGCTCCTCTTCTCTTTGGCCTCCTTAGAGCCCGAGGCCTCGCGAGGCTTCCGCGCTTTCTTGGCTCCGTCCTTCTGCTTGGTTTCCTTGGGCTCCTTGGGCTCCTTGGCTTTCTTGGGCTCCTTGGCCTTCCTGGGTTCCTTTGGCTCTCTAGGCTCGCGCTTCCTCTTTGGCTTGGGCTCCCTGTCCTTGCTCCCCTTCGCTGCCCCCTCATGCTCTCCGGGATCCTTTTTCTTCCGTTTCTTCTTCACGCCAGTGCCGCCGCCTCCGCTGTCCTCCAGTCCATTGTGGGATGTCATTTTCCGAGGGAAAAGGGTCTCGGCGTCCTCCTCAGCAGCATACAGGTCCCTCTCGGGCAAACAGTGGCTGGCAACATCATCGGTTCTCTCTTCCTGGTCAGTGCTTCCGTCACAGGGGGAGGGGGATTTGTAGTCAAAATTGACAGAGGCATCAGACATTGGGGAGTGATTCAGATCTTTTAAATTTGACAACTGCAAAAGAGAGGAAAACAAGCTTATTACCCTTCTATGGCATGCTTTATAATAAACATGTGAATGCACAAATCGGTTTGATCCTACCTGCTAGACTTAGGGATATCGGTATATATGTCCCTAAAGATATAGCAAAAGGGATACACATTATTTGTATTTGGGACTCCATTAAGAACATTATTAAATAAATTGTTTAAACATCTATACGATTTCTTTATCAGGCACATATAATCTGAAACATGCATTAAGTTCCAGGTCTAGAGGATACCACTCCATGCCTAGAAAAGTACACAGAAGTAGACTTTTCTAGAAAACACTTCTAGACATGTCACTAACAGACACAAACTCCTACGCACTTCTAGAACCAGAAAGACCATCTATTGAGACAGAATCTCCTATCCAAACATGCTCATGAATGAAGACACTATCAGCTATTGCTGAAGTTCTAAAGATGCGGGTTCAACTGAGTGTGCTGCTTTATTTTCCCAAATCTTTGTTCTTACGTATTAAAAAGCAGTTTTGGCCTTTCAGCTGGGTTTACTCTCCAAGAAAACATGAATCACTTAAAACTATACCTTTTTGGTCACAGCAATAATAGAAGACAGAGGGCACTTGCCTTGCATGCACACGTGGCTGACCCAGGATCGATCCTTGACACCCCATCTGGCCCTATGAGCTCTGCTAAGAGTGATCGCGAATTGGGGGGGGAGGGGGGAAGCTGGCCCTAGTCTGATACTCCATAACACCGAGAATCCCAACAAAAAAAGATAAAAGGATTTTTTTTTTTAAAAAAAGATCTTTATCATAAATCAAGTTCAGCCTTGGAAGCATGTCTAGAGAAATGTGGTCACTTTAACAGCACTATTTTTTTTCCTTTTGGGTCACACCTGGCGATGCACAGGGGTTACTCCTGGCTCATGCACTCAGGAATTACTCCTGGCGGTGCTCAGGGGACCATATGGGATGCTGGGAATCAAACCCAGGTCGTCCGCATGCAAGGCAAACACCCTACCCACTGTGCTATCTTTCCAGCCCCGACAGCACTCACTATTTTAAAGAAAAAAGAAAAAAGAAAAACAAAAAAACTGAACTCAGTTTGAGTACTTCACTGCTGATTCAGTACTGCAGACAGCTGAGGAA
Organism: Sorex fumeus; assembly: GCF_029834395.1. NCBI lineage: Eukaryota > Metazoa > Chordata > Mammalia > Eulipotyphla > Soricidae > Sorex > Sorex fumeus. The sequence continues at coordinate 5,144,025 of NW_026606101.1, read as the reverse complement.
AAGGAGCAATTAACACCATGTACAAGAAGTTAAAAGTCAAATACAAGAAAATGGTTAAGATGACTAACAGTATGATTTTTACAATAAAAAGGAAAAGAAATTGCAAGTCAAGAAGGATAGAACTCACAAAGAAGGCAGGCAAGTGGATGTCAGTTGTGCTAACTGGCTGTACAGTCATTATGTAATAATCACAGCAGTAATTACACTTATTGCACACAGACATGGTCAGAACTATGTAGGCAAGTTTGTGATACTTGTAATCCTGACTGCAATCCTACAACAAAATTAGTGTAAAGATATTTATCATGCATATGAAAGATGCATGAAGTTGAGTGATGTGTTCAACACCTACATCTAATAAATGGAGTGCTGAGGTCTGCCCAAAAGCTAATGTTCACTGAACTGAGTACTTTATGACATCTTTGGGAACTCTAATTATGACTAAGCCACCAGGCCAGAAGGATCTGACTTGGGTAGAAATTTTAAATGTGAAAGCACATGAAACATCAGATACCGACCTGATGTCCCAGCAATAATTTCATTACCAAAAATCAGAGATGGGTGTCTCTCATTTTACAGACAACATAATCAGTTCAAAATAATGAAGCCATTTGTCAAGGTTACATCCTAGGGAGTGGAAGAGCTAGAACATCCTTCAGGGACAAGAGGGAGAATACTAAGTACCTGTCTTGTTTTAGAAACTAAGTTTTATTTCCAAACAACTATGACTTCAAGCAAACTGAAAGCCCAGTGATTCAATTTCCTAATCTGCGGAAGTGGAGTGATGTTTGTTCTAGTGATCCAAGTCAGGAGGGAATTTCCCTTAAAAATTCTTGTGCCAAATAGATGTTCATTAGATAATAAAACTGAAAAGGACTACTGTGTTCCTTCCCTTCTGGGCTCACCTATAATCTAACCCTAATTATGGGCTACCACAACAAACCCTAAGACCAGAACTGAGACCATCTTGGGCCTATACCACTACCACCTGCAAAGGTCTAGCCATTGCCTAAGTGAGACATGTCTACATAGAAAAGGAATGTGGGAGGGCCAGTGGTTTGCATGCAGCTGACCAGGGTGCAATCCCCAAAACCTGTTATGGTCCCCTGAGACTAAGAGTGATTCCTGAGCACAGAATCAGGAGTAAGCCCTAAACTCTGCCAGGTGTGGCGAGAAAACCAAAACAGGAATGTGGAACTGCAGAGATAGTATACCAAGCAGAGTGCTTGCCTGGCATGATGCCAACTCAAATTCATTCCCTGGCACCAACCCAATAGGGTTCCCAAAGCCCCTCCGGGAATGATCCCTGAGTGGAGAGCCAGAAGTAAGACTTGAGCATGGCTGGGTGTGACAGCTCCAAAGATGAGGCTGAATTTATCTAAAGTCACATAGCTACACAGTGGAGCTAGTGTCAATCCTGCCCATCTGAAATCAACGCCCAAGTGCAAATGCATTCCAGAGCATGTGCAATGCCACTCTCTCCCCATACGCAAAACTGAAACCTGGCAGACCTTAGCCTGGTTGTGATTTTCTGTTTTCCTGCTCTTAGTTCATTGCAGTTCAGTCGTCAGGACAACCTATCACCTGTAAATACCCTGAGAGGAGCAGGATCAACACTCCCTGACAAGCGATCCACTGATTTGCTCCTTAATACATTATTAAGGAGATTATTAAGGTTATTAACTTCATAATAAAAACCCCACCCTACTCATTAACATTACTGAGCATTACAATAAAAACCCACCTTGCCAAGGCTGCATTATAACTCGCATGCATGCTAACGTCTTCCTATGAACTGGCAAAATCTCAAAAGAAACCCAAACTCAGGGCTCAAGAGGAGATAGAAGGTTGAGCACCCCACGTACTCTTGGGTGTGGCCCCAACAATCCCTCCCCATAGAGAAAGAAGCCTAAACCCACTCTGGAGTCATGTTAGTAAAGAACAATTAAATAATCAGAAGTGCAAATTGTTTCAAGGAATATAAGCCTGCCCGTATATCATAAATGACGATAATTACAAGAGCCTGAGGTGCTCGCTAGTGTTGAGGAACAGTGACATTAGAAGGATATACTATCATCTACATAGAGTGATAAATAATCCACCTTCCTGTGTAACCAAGAAGGTTCTCCTCCATTCTGTTAAACTAAGTAGCAATGGAAGCTCTTGGACACACAGCTGTGCCCACCAATCTGCGACATCCCCCAGGAGAATGTCCTGGCAGACCAAAAGAACTAGATTCTAAATAGTAGTGTTGTCCATCAGCTGATGCCTCTCAGAGTTAAAGTGGAAGAAATCCATGTGTAGACAGCATTTAGTCACTGCTATTCCTGCAAAGAATTGGCAGTCAATGAGGCAACTATTTCCCCCAAACAAATTCTTTCGTTTTAGTTTCACAAAGACCAACCCAGTAGGAATAGACCAGAGTTCCCCTTCCTCTGCCTACTCAGTGCACCTCGAGATTGGAACAGAGAAGAAAGAGGCTGGATCCACCCACCCAGTTTGCACAGGGTTCCGGTGAAGGGGAGGAATTCACATCTCTCCGTTACCACGTGGGCATTCAGTTCTGCAAAAGGAAAACCAATCCATCAGAGAGAGCTACTTCACTTCACTGAGCCAGGCTGGCTGGGATTGCTGAGTTCCTCGGAAAATGTCACCGCCCAACATACAGAAATACCAACTGTGACAGAGATCCTAGGAGGATGGGTCACACAGGCCAATGGTTTTGCCACCTCTTCTCCTCTTCCAGAAACTAAAGTCAAGCTGTTGGTGTTTATACTCCCTTGTAAGCTACCTATAGTCTCTGAGGAAGCTTCTACAAAGTGATATAAATAAGAATTTTATTAACAAGTATGTTTTAGCTTAACTATCCAAAATAATATTCGAACTATTTCCAAGAAATTGATCGCATTCCTCATTCATAAAATTGAGAACTGTTCCAGGAGAGAAAAAGTTATTATTATTGTTATGGAGCTAACCCGAGTATAAGTTAAACTCCAGCAAGTCGTTCAAAACACATTTAGTCTTTCGGTTACTACACGGCAAAGAGGAGGGAAGCAAAGCAGCGGGGTAACTGGGAAATGCTACGAGGTAAAGTCAAAATTGCCGGTGTCTTTTCCTGTTATTAAAAAGCAAATAAATAAAAGGCACTAGTACATGCTGGATATGATCACTTACCTGCTTCTCTTTCTTCTGTATTTTCATTATCATCTATTGAAGGAAGGTACTAATTTCTGTAAAACATAAAAGGCAACTATGATGATAAAATCCAAAACATTCCGATCAGCTTAGGAGTAATTGTGCTACGCAAGGAGCACAGGGAACAGATGGTTCTAGGACAGGTACAGACACCTGTAGCCAGCAGTCTTCTGGCCCAACAACCAGCAGAGTCCCAAGCCCATTTAGTCCCATCCCAAGTCCTACAACTTACAACTCCTTTACGGGTAGAATCAGATACAACTTTGTAGGCAAGACAAGTTACAAAAGATGTTGACATATTAAACTACAAAGGAAAGGAAGAATACCAAAAATAATGATGTAGAGAGGGAACAAAGATTAACTAACCCCTCATTCTGGGGGTGAGGGTGAAGAAAAGGAGAAAAGAATATCTGCAACTGATAAACCAAAACACACACACACACACACACACACACACACACACACACACACACAAAAGAGCTGAGTTTACGGCAGTTCTCCTGAAGGAGGCAGACACTGGGATGACAGGATGAGTCTCTAGCATTGATCATTTGCTCTTGCAGAGTTTGATGTTTTAAACAACGGGCATAGCAAAGTTCATTCTATTCGTAACTCAAACAAATTTTTAAATGATACGTTCAACTGTACCTTGGAATTGAATCTCTGTCCCTATCCAAACCATGATACCATCAAAGGCAGAACTTTTCTCATAGATGACTTCTGAGAACCATAGGATAAGAGCAATTGGCTGTGGTACCCTGTAAGTGCCCTACTGAGTGGGAGAAGAGAGAAAGTCTCAGCTCTCACAGTCTCACCACTCTCCTACACAAAGGGCGGGCACACAGATCTCAGCTTGGTGCCAACACTGCCAATTTAATGTTTACCTTGACTCCCTGGACATCCTGCAGAGCTGCACATGGCCGCTCCCTCAGGAAACCACCCTAGAGGCACAGCCTCCACCTTAGGTTCCTAAGAACTTCCCATCCACACATCAAGGTGATGCAGAGTCATCCCGTTTTCTAAGTGACATCAAGGAGTGTGTGTATGATGCAAACAGAAATGTGAGCTGTTTGTAATCTCCATCATTCTCGGGGCCACAATTAGAGGTTATCAATTTAACAGTTGTCCACTTAAGTCCCCGACCCCTCTCCCTGGTAGCACAGCCCCCTTCACTCCTCCTTCCCCCTACCCTGAGCCCAGGTCAGAGGCATTTCCTATGAAAGGATTGTAAAATGTTACCAGGATATTGTTAAAGGACACAGGGCCTTGGAGGTAGTAAAGTGAGAGTAGGCACAAGAATCGGGAGGGATGGCACAGAAAAGAACTGGCTGACACAGGAAAAGGGGTATGAATCATCAAGAATGTTCCAAAGAATCACTTTGCGGAATTAGCATTTGGTGGATATCAAGCATTTGGTGGATATTAGCATTTGGTGAACATCGTATCAAGGGGGAAAAAATCCAGAGAAATGGTAAGATGCTCTGAATCAGGAAAGTTAAAAGAATGTTACCTGCTAGGGGGCCAGAGAGATAGTACAGTGGGTAGGGCTCTTGCCTTGCATGTAGCAGCCAGGTTTGATCCCCAGCACCACTGTGGTCCCCCTAAGAGTAATCCCTGAGTGCAGAGACAGGAGTGATCCCTGAGCACAGCCAGATGTGGCCCAAAAAAGAAAAACAAAACAAAAAAGAGAGTATTACCCCTAATCTAGTAATAGCCAGTTCTAGGTAAACTTTGTTCGTATGATTTATCTCATTTACCTCTCAAATTCAAATGATCAGACCAGAAACCAATACACTAGCCAATCACTAAACGCCACAAATCCTGACTCTTAGGTACTTAAATAAAAATTATACCCAACAAAATGAAATCATTAAAAAAAATTCCAATGGCGGTAAAATTACTTTTAATATGAAAAGAATATACTGTTATAAAGACATCAAAAAAAAATAATTTCCAATTACGTGAGTTAGAATTCAAATTAATATTGGGGCCAGAGCAACAGTACAGCTGGTAAGGATGCTTGCCTTGCTTGCAACTGTCTTGGGACCGTTCTCCCAGCAACACCATGAGTGTGACCCAGAGTGCAGAACCAGGAGTAAGCCCTGAGCAGCACCAGTGTGACCCAAAAACAAACAAACAAAAATAATTCAAGTTAGCAAGGCCCAACACTGCCAAGAATGTGGCAAAAACAGATCCAACAAATCACTGCTAGTGGCAGGTTTGTTTCAAAAGTCACTGGAATGAGCAACGATTCCCTGGACCTGTCTCCTGAAGTGTGCCCAGGCAATACACCACAAAAATACAAGACCTATCCCAATCTTTTATTTGCCCAATTCACTTTTAGGAATCCGTCCCAAGGAAGTGAGTCATCAGCGAATAAACCTGGGCCTGAGTGGAAGCTCAGAGGGAAAAATTGGGATGAAATAGGACAATCTGAGTTGGACGGATTGTAGAGGGGTTAAATATGCTTGTCTTGCATGAGGCTGAGGACCCCTGCCCACACACACACACACGCATGCACACCTCATATGGCTCCTGAGAACCACCAGGAGCGGTCCCTGAGTACCTCTGGATGTAGCCAAAAATGTAATAATAATAATAATAATAATTTTAAAAAACCCTCAAAAGCCCACCACAGTGCAGCTCGAGCCAGAGAGGACCCCAGGGGTCAGGGAAGTACGCGTTCTCTTAGAGCGGAGAAGATGCGAAGAGGCAGCTCAGCACACAGAGGAAAGGCAAGGGAGGCAGTGGGGCTGACCCAAGTAAGGCCTGGATGCGGTTATGGAGCCAAGAGTCAAATTCAGGGACTGAAGGAGAAGAGGAGGCTGCAAGATTGCAGCCCAATCAGTCCCAATTCACAAGCCACTTCACTGCACCTCCGCCTGCACCTCCGCCGATATTCAGAGAAAAGCCCACCTCGTTCTGGAAGAGGAGGCGGCAGCAGAGGGGTGATGAAATCCAAGTGAGTGGGAGGAGCGTTAGAAAAACCGCTCTCGTTCACGGAACGCAATCTTCGGCCAACCACTCGTATCACGCCTGTGAAATCACATACACAACTTGATGGGCCGTCACACACCAGCACTCTGCCACCCCCCAGGTAACAGTTGCCACCCACCACAGAACAGGTGTTCAATAAGCATTCTTGGCTTTGACTTCCTTGAATAGTGCCACCTAATTTATTTACAAAGCGTTCTCTAACCATTATTCTTATCCCTTAACTTCGGGGGATGGGGGGAAGGTTTTTTCTCAGGCTTCATTTTAAACAGCAGGAGTAAATGAAAAGACACATGGAGCATCCTAGCAATGCTGGAAACAGTGTTAACAGTCGCTGATGCTGTGCTGTCATCAGTCAAAAATTGCGGTCAGATTCTTTTGGCTCAACAGAGAACAAGTCAAACAGTAAAGTCAGTGTCCCACAATTTAATCGGAAACATAATGCAGACATACTCTGGAATTCCTTACTGTGTGGGCAAATCAGAAATTTGTCCAGAGGCAAAAATAAAATGTATCACTTCTGAATTATCTTAAGACTGGATTGATCCTGCTCTCCTATGAATGTAGCATTTAATTACCTTCACAGAAAGATAAGCTGTATCAAAAGTTAACAATCGAAGAGAATTCCATTCCCTCTTATGTTCTCTATTCTAACAATGCCTCTATTATGAAAAAAACAAGTGCCAGGTTTCAATAAAAACATTTTGAAAGGTTGTTTTTCTTTCTTCTTTTTTCCCACCCCACTACTGCTGTCTACTCCCCGCCCCCCACGTCCAAACTTCTGCAACAGAGTTTTGGGGCTGTGCCACTTTCAAGCTCCTCAGTACTGTGCTAGTGAAACTATAAACTATAAAACGGGGGACCAGAAAAATAGTACAGGAGCACTTGCCTCTCACACAGCTGATCCAGGCTGGTCTCCTCTCCAGGCACCATGTTTGGTCCCCTGAGCACTGCCAAGAGTGATTCCAGAGCACAGAGCCAGGAGTAAGCCTGGAGCACAGCAGAGTGTGTCCAGGAAACAGAAAGGACCGCTATCAGGGTCCTTTGTAGTCATAGAGATCATAAAAGCCACCGCTCCAGACAAGGATAGGGACCTTTGCTGCTAACAGCACCCCTCTGTTCCCTCAGGCACGTGGGGACAAAAAGTATGTGTGAAGCAAGTTTAAAAATAAGACACTTTTTTCACAATGAACAAGTATTTATAATCTCTCCACGCCCACCCTTAACGCCGAGGTGGGTTCCTAGGAAGCATGATGAGGATGGCAGGCACAAGGGCGGCTCTCCCAGGTGCTTACAGGGCAGGGGTTCCAGAAGGGCATATGGTGCTGTAACTCGGGAGAGTTCATCAAGAAGGCAGAGACATCTTGGGGATTCTCCCTTCCGGCGAGACCTCTATCCAAGCACCTCTTCCAAACCTCCATGGAGGGAGGTTTCCACACCCCACCTCCAGGGGGTACTCACTCTCCTTCACAAACTGGAGAAACTTATCCAGTCTTTGGCTGGGTTTGATAGAATCTTCAGGAAGTTAACAACAAGGCTCTGGGGAACCAAAGCGCAGTTGACCCCAATCAATCCCAGGTACCACAGGTCCCCTAGATCTCCCAGAAGTGATCCCTGAGTAGAGAGCAAAGAGTAAACCCTAAGAACATCCAGGTGTGGCCCAAATTTTTTAAAAAGCAGAATAGGCAAAATCTTTGAGGCTTCAAGGGGGAAAAAAAAACTGAAATTAAAAATTAAAATTCCTCATAACACAGAGCACTGCGTAAGGGACCTGCTTTCTGATCCTGATCAACTGCTCTGCCATCTTATATCATCCACCCACCCCTCTTTGTTCAGCTAAACCTCCATGTGGAAAATCCACTGCCCTTTCTGTTCTGGTCTCTGAGGCCTCAGAGCTCAGCTCATGGTGCCATGTTTACTCTCAACACCCTAAGAGCATCTGTGGGAAGCACGAAACTAGAGAAGCAGAATCACCACAACCTCACCTTTTCCCTGCTGGTGTACACCTCCAGTTGTAGGCGGCCTAGCAGCCTTTGGGAAGCATCTCTGTTCTGGAGTATAGAGTCCAGCGGCTGATTCTGGACTCTCAAATACCCGCAGAATAAATGAGTGAATAAATCGAAAACTGTAGAAAAAGCTGAGGGCTCTTTCTGAAATGGCCACCTCTTTTTTTTCCCCCCTCCCCTTTCCTGTTTAGTCTACCCTATTCCCATAAATGTCTCAGCATTCTCTGTTCACACTCTTCCTGGGCCCCTGGGGATGGCTCAAAGGGTTGCAGTGGACCCTATTTTGCATGCTGAAGCCCTGGGTTCAACGCACAGTTCCCTGAAAATTACAGAGAGCACCTCCCAAGTACCACCCTGGGCACAGTCCGAAGCATAGCCAAGTGTCCAAACACAAAACAAAACAAAACAAAACAAAACAAAACAAGCCACCTCTTCAAAGAAATATATTTACTAAACATAAAGACTTGGGAGCAAAGTTAGAGAGATAGTAGAGCAGGAAGAGTGCTTGTGCTGTACGCTGTCCAATCATGGGAAGAAGAGAGGAGGAAGGGGGATGGAGGAACAAGGGGGAGGGAAGAGGGAGAGAAGAAGGAAAATTATTATTATTAATAGTAGTAGTGGCAAGGGGCAGGAGCAACAGTACAGCAGGTATTTGCCTTGTACACACCAACCTATTTTTCATCTCAGGCACCATAAATGGTCCCCTGAGTTCTGCTCTCCTGAGCGTAGAGCCAGGAATAAGTCCTGAGTACCACTGAGTATTACACCCACCTCCCCCTCCCCCCAAAATTCCAGGGTTTTTTTAACTCCTAATACTTGTCTTGCAAGTGGTTTGATCCCTGGCAACAAAGACAGTTCCTCAAGCATAGCCAGGAATAAATCCTGAACACTTCAGGGTGTGACCAAGAATAAAAACAAGAAAGTTCAAAAAATACAAAACCTTAGACAAAAATAGTAACAGTCCCATAAATGCACTCCTCCCATTTTGAGAGGCCCTTTCCAGAGAAAATCTTTTCATCTTTAGCTTTTTCTTGCTGCCACTTTGCATCATGTTCCTTAAAAAAATTTTTTAAAAAATCCTACTACTGCTAATTTTGTAATTTTGTAATCCTAATACTGTCAACTTTTGAACATCTCTACTGGCTTCCTCCTATGGAAGAGGAGTTGGCAATTATTTTCATAAAAGGCCAGATAATAAATATTGTAGTCTCCGTGGGCCATATGGTCTGTCTCTGTGGCAACTATTCAATTCTGCCGCTGTAACACAAAAACAGCCATAGACAATATGCCAACAAATCGGTCCGCCTGTGTCCCAATAAAACTTTATTTACCAAAGTAAGTAGTCTGCTGCTACAGAAAATGAAACATTAGCATCGCAATACAGATATTACCACCATTACTGATTGAACCAATATGTAATTCATAATTAAGCCATAAACTCTACTGCTAAAGGTTTATGTACTTTTCCCTTAAGGACAATAAATATCTTACTTTATAATGTTTTGCTTTCTATGAATTGCTAACTTATGTCAAATGTCCCCCTGCTCACCCCCAATCCTAAAACTAAAACTGTTCCATGCTTTCCCGCTGAAGTTCTTGAATCTACTGCAGTCACCCTTTTGCTTCTAAACTGCTTCCAGGCCCCCCTCCTGGGAGTTCTCTGCATCTTCCTGGCAATCGCTTCCCTTTGTCCCCCATCAAGGAAGGACTCTCTTTGTCATTCACTCTCAGGAGAGAGCTGAGACAACAAGTAACTCCCCAGGAAATCCAGGAACAAAAGGCAAGTTTCTGAGCTCTCCAAATTTTTATTTCTAGTCTCCCTTGATAGTTTGGTGATAGATGGGAAACTGATTTCCCCTCGGCATTTTAAGAGTTCCACTCCGCTGTCCTGTCCCTTTCACCATGTGAGCCATGTGAGCCAAGAACCTGAGCCATCCTGTCCCCTCATCATTTCTACGTAAGCTCTCTTTTTCCTGGAAAGCTTTGTTGGATCATCTATTTTCATCCACAAGACTGGGCGTCAGCAGGTGGATTATTTCACAACCTGAAAACTCTGGTCTCAGTTCTAAGAAATCCTCTTGTGTTATTTCTTCCTAAATCCTTGCCTGCTGTTTTAATGAAACTCCTATTACTGCGTGTGAACATTTGACCTATCACGGTCGCTACTTCCAGTTTTCTCTCACATAAAATAAATAGCTTTTCTGAGAAGCTTCCCCAACTTTATCTTCCAACTTTTTAATAGCTAATATTCGAACATCCAATAATTCATTTTTGTGTGTGAACCCATATCTTTTTTATTAATCTCATAAATTTATGCCAACTAACAGACATTGAAACAGTATTCAAATGGTCACTCTTTTCACTCAAAGAAGACCTCAGTCAGGAAAGGAATGTAGCTGAGCAGTAGAGCACCTGTGCTGTGTGAGTAAGTCCTGGGTTCGAACCCCAGCACTAATATACACACACACACACACACACACACACACACACACACACACACCCCTCCCTTATCATATAGTAAAAACATTTTTGTATAACTGAAATATTCAAGCTGGTGTGACAAAAATGCTTCTTTAACAAGGTCCAAGCACTGAGTATCACTGGGAGTGGCCTCTGGATTGCTGGGGGGGGCACCCCCAAAAAAAAGAGGGTCGGGAATACAAGATCCACATTTGTTTCAACTACTCTTCTATATCTAATGCATAGAATAGGATTTGGTGAGTGAATAAATTAACTACATTAATATTTAGACACGAACTCCACCAATGGCGGGTCCAAAATGAAGGCTGAGATGGGTATAAGAGAAAGATGCAGGACTTGGAATAAAAACGTTTCTCTTGGGGCTGGAGGACTAGCTCGTTTGGGTCCACCTTGCAAATAGACGGTCATGAGTCAATCTCCAAAACCAAAACGGGGTGCTGAGCTAATCCTGACAGCTCTGCTGCGTCATCTGGCAGCTCCACTGTCTGCAACCCCCAGTGTCTCAAGAGATTTCTGTCTGCACCAAAACAAGCAAGAAAGGTGCCAGCTTCCTGGCCAGGCTGAGTGCAAGCACCACTGGGAGCCCTGACAAACAGTACAGCCGGCATGCGCAGAGCGCCACAACTAACATGAGCTGGAGTGACAAGAAAAGGAGTGCGGCCAAGTGTGATGTGAGCCGTGGTCATCGGAATAGTGCCGTCAACAACAAAGGCAATGACTGACTGGGTGGCACTGTGGACGGTCCCTGGCACATTGCCAGCAGTGGTCCCTTAGCACTGCTGGGTATGGGCCAAAACTCCACATGAACAAATAAACTAAGAACAGAAACAGAGTAAGAATAAACTTATTCTACTAATAATTCTGACGATAGAGTAAGAATTCTTATTCTAAAAATACCTTTCTGATTCTAAGAAAACTAAGACTACGTTAGTCTTAATCAATTCCACTTCTTGACATCTACTCCAAGAACACAAAAACAGTAATTCAGAAGAACATGTGTATACCTACCTGCTGTGCTAAGAACGGCCAAGATACGGAAACAACCCGAATGTCCGAGGACAGAGGATGGAACAAAGCAGCTATGATGGACAGACACAGTACAATACCATGCAACTCTGAGAAAAGATAAAATATTGCAGTTTGCTCCAATTTGAATAGAACTAGGGGCACCATGTTAAGTGAAATGAGTCTTACAGAGAAGAAGAAATACCAGTTAGAAGATTAAATACCAGAGGACTGCACTCATCTGTGGTACAAAGAAAAACAAATAAGGGAACAGACAACATCAAATAAAGACAAACCCTTGGCCTTCAAACACAAAACTGAAATTAACAAAGTAACAGTGGAAAAGGGGTTGGGAGGAAGAAAGAGGTAACCAGAGCTGACATAAGGATAGAGCCAGAGAGTCTGCCCACTCTGGTGGTACCGAGGGGCCAGTAACTTTGCTCATCAAGACTATTTTACATGTTACCTCACAACAATATACACATAAACAAAAACAGCAACAATGTTTTTACTAACTTAATTATATTTAATTTCTATTCTTTATAGCTAGCGTCACATTAATGTTATTTCTGCTATATTGCTGTATGTGATGTGTACAGATGAAATGGCAGAAAGATATAAACTAAGGTAGCTGTGTCTCTGTGCATTAGAAACATTCCAACAAGGTTAGATGTACAAATCAGAACTGAATGGGACCACTGAGATCAAACAGCCGAATACCTTTATTTTAATAATGAATGAAACACATGTGAATAATACAAGAGAAATGTCAATTCAAAATCCCAATTCATCTCTTCAGTCAGAGAAAATCGTTTTAACTTCTAATCTGGTGATAAAAATCAACTTGGTTGGTAGAATCGCTATTAGAGCTATTTATTCTCCGTAGAGACAGCCAAAAGCAAGAGGCCAGACACTATCAGAGCTATCAAATACCACATTGTCAAGTAAAGCCTAACTGTACTTTTTGTTATCCGACCTAAAAGTCAAAGATCATATCTGTAGACACAGAAATGAAGAAACCAATTTCTTGTCAGCCGAGCCCACTAAAATCAAAGTCTTCAAAAGTCGAGCTACAGGGTCAGGGATGTGGTTCAGTAGTAGAGTACACACCTTGCATGTATGAGGATCCAGGTTTGATTCTCAGCCCCGAGCCCCCCAAAAGAGGTGGAGGTGGGAACTGGGAGATAGCTTTGCATGCAGCCAATACTGGGTTAAATTGCCGATACCACATGGGCCCCTGAGCACTGCCGAAGCTCCAAGCACAGAGCCCTCCCCAAGGACACCCCTCCCCCCAGTACATACACATAAACACTAACAAAACTTAATGTTAAGCCTGTAGGGAGGGGGGGAAAAAGGCTTAACAAATGATACTCCATACTGTTTCAAGGACCTTCGCCAGTAACACAAGGCCATTTAATAACTATACTTTAAAACTTAGTCCTATAATAAGTTCCTCCCCACTTGGGGAGTTCCTTTTCTCTTCTACTTTACAATACACTTTTCTACTTTCTAAAAAATTTAAATACGGGGCTGGAGAGATAGTACAGTGGATAGGGTATTTGTCTTGCATGCGGCCGACCCCGGTTTGATCCCCAGCATCCCATATGCCCATATGCTCAGCATCCTAAGCGCCACCAGAAATGATTCCTGAGTGCAGAGCCAGGAGTATCCCCTGTGCATCTCTGGGTGTGACCCTCCCAAAAAAATACACACACACACACTTTAAAGTCTTTTGTGTTTCATCTGGGGAACATAAAGCAATAAAATGGGAGACTAACACCCAGGAGTGGCCGAGATTAGTACCAGGAATTTTGCTCCTTGACTTGGAGGCCAGTCACACGTACTAGGGGAAAAGGAAGCTCAGCTAGAGAAGAGAGCACCAAATAAAGGGTATTAGGAGGATCCTCCCAGGGTGGGAGAAGCATGCTGAAAGTAGATTATAGACCAAACATGATTGCCACTCAGTGCCTCTCTTGCAAACCACAGGACTCAAAAGGAGAGAGAGAGAACAAAAGGGAATGCCCTGCCACAGAGGCAGGTGGGATGGGGGAGATGGGGGGTGGGAGGGATGCTGGGGTGGTAGAGGATGGGCGCTGGTAGAGGGATGAGTACTTGATCATTGTATAACTGAAACTCAAGCACAAAAAAATTTGTAAGTCTATAACTGTACCTCATGGTGTTTCACTAATATAAATAAATAAATAAATAAATAAATAATAAAGTCTTTTGTGTTTTGTGCAAACCGAATATGTGGGGGGAGAGAACTGATAATTATACTTTAATGCCATTTGTGTTTTGTGGAAACCTCTGTGTGTGTGTGCACGCATACACGTGTGTGTGTGTGTGTAGGAGGAGGAGTTGAAAGGGAGAAGTTTTAGAGACCATGAGGGAGGTGAGTACACTGGTGATGGGTGCGGTGTTAGAATCAAGTACACGAGAAACAATCATGAGCTATATTGTAAAGTACAGTTCCTCAATCAATAAAAAGATCAAATTAAAAAAATGTATTACCTTACATACAAGTGGTACTACATGGAAAGTATCATGCTAAGTGAAATGAGTCAGAAAGAAAGGGGCAGACATACAAAGATTGCATTCATCTGGGCAACATAAAGTAACAAAATAGGAGACTAACACCCAAGAATAGCCGAGATAAGTACCAGGAGGTTCACTCCATGGCTTGGAGGCCAGCCGCACATGCTAGGGGAAAAGGAAGCTCAGATAGAGAAGAGAGCACCAAATAAAGGATGTTGGGAGGAACCTCCCAGGATGGGAGATGCACGCTGAAAGTAGACTATAGACCAAACAGGATTGCCACTCAATGCCTCTTTTGCAAACCACAGCACCCAAAAGGAGAGAGAGAACAAAAGGGAATGCCCTACCACAGAGGCAGGGTGGGATGGGGGAATGGGGGGTGGGCGGGATACTGGGATCAGTGGTGGTGGAGAATGGGCACTGGTGGAGGGATGGGTACTTGATCATTGTATAACTGAAACCCAAGCAAAAAAATATGTAAGTCTACAACTGTACCTCATGGTGTTTCACTAATAATTTTTTTTAAATGTATTACTAGAATAAAAATGTTTTAGAAAGCTATAAAACTTCATGAACATATTAAAAGTCACTGAACTATTTTTAAAAATGCCTTTTGAGAAACAATAATGCATTCTGAGAAACAATAATGCCTATAGACTTGAGACTGCAAAAAACACCTAGCTTCTGAACACAAGGATAATGGGATTGCTACCATTTATTCAATCTTCCTAAGTGCTGTTTTTTTCCTTTGTAGAATGGACACCAAAAGCATCTTTTGAGAGAAGAGATGGATGAGTTCTATCTCAATGGACTGTCAGAAGGCAGTGAAGACTGAAGCACAGTGAAGGAAAAAAATGTAAACTCAGATCAGGAAGGGTGAAGTTGTCAGATTATTGCCCAAAAGTTCACAATTAATTACTCAGAAGTATAAGAATGACACCTCCTGGGTTCTGATTCAGACTTCTTAACAGTACATCAAGCGGCCTTGTAGATAAAAGTAAATAGCAAATGTGTAGGTCAGGATTTGGAGATTTTCTGTTTGGGGAACTCAGAGAATAGGCAGAGGTCAGAAAAATGTCTGTAAGTGAATCACAATAGTCTACATAAAAAGTGAGGGGGAGCTCTGTCGGGGGGAAAAAATAGCTGGAACAGAGAGCTGATTTTTGAACCACCTCTGGGTCATTTAGGAACCAATTACAAGAGCTTGAAAAAACCAACATCCACAAGGACTCTTTAAGTACATTATAGACAAGATAGATGGATGGACCCTTCAGATAGCATCTGAAGGAATAAAATAATTCATAAGACAAACAAATAAAATCTTAAGAAACAAAACTTTAATCAACTGTTTAAATTCTTTATATGCACAACAGTCTTCCAATTCAATTCTGAATTATTAAAATCGGTTTTAGAGTAACTGATAGTGAGGAACTAATTAAATTTACTTAGATTGCTATCCAAGACAATGGTAAACAAAGTAACCACACTGAAAGAATTTCAAAAGACAATAATCAGCAGTCTTTACCTCAACATGAATTGAGAGAAAAATCACATTTTCGTGATCATCTAGGATCAGC
This sequence comes from Sorex fumeus, assembly GCF_029834395.1. Classification (NCBI taxonomy): domain Eukaryota; kingdom Metazoa; phylum Chordata; class Mammalia; order Eulipotyphla; family Soricidae; genus Sorex; species Sorex fumeus. Next base: position 5,128,232 of record NW_026606101.1, on the reverse strand, counting down.
ATTCCTTTCCACAGGAAGGAGGAGAGCCTGCTCACGTGTTAGATCCATAACCTAAAAACATCAACTAAATCTGTGGAGTTCTTACACTAAGAGACAGTCTTTTCTCCTACTTCTGTAATTCTGGTAAGGCAAAATGAAAGTTAAAAAAAAAAAAAAAACCCTTCCCCCTACTGTTTATAAACAACCGATTCTATTTCTGACACAAAGTCTCTTCCATTCAGGTCTGAGGGCAGAAATCCTGAAGCATCATTACCCCGTCTCCAGCACTCCTCACTCATCTGCACAGGGGTTACTCCTGGCTCCGCACTCAGGAATTAATCTCCTGGCGGTGCTCAGGGGACCATATGCTGGGAATTGAACTTGGGTCGGCCGCGTACCAGGCAAACACCTTACCTGCTGTGCTATCGGTTCAGCCCCGAGAAGGAATGTTTTTCAAAAAATTGTTTGCTTCGGGGCTGGAGCAATAGCACAGCGGGTAGGGCGTTTGCCTTGCACACAGCCAACCCGGGTCCGATTCCCAGCATCCCATATGGTCCCCCGAGCACTGCCTGGAGCAATTCCTGAGTGCATGAGCCAGGAGTAACCCCTGTGCATCGCTGGGTGGAACCCAAAAAGCAAAAAAAAAAAAAAAATTGTTTGGTTCTTAATCTTCTTTTACCCTCAAGTCCCCATTAAAAGGGGCTGGGGTGGGAGGTAGACCAAAGAAATACTACAGCGGGCAGGGTACTTGCCTTGCACACCCCATAGGGTCCCCAAAGCCCACCAGGAGTTATCCCTGGGTGCAGAACCAGGAGTAAGCCCAGAATACAGCTAGACGTGAACCCCCCTCACCACCAATTAAAAAAAAATTTTTTTTAACAGGGTTCAGAGAAACAGTACAGTAGGTAAGGCACTCCCAGGAGTAATCCTGGAGTGCAGAGGAGCAGGAGTAAGCCCTGAGCATTGGCAGGTTTGACTCACCCCAAAATATTTAAAAATAAAAACTGTTTTAAAAGAGGGTACTGTCCTAAATACACAGAGCCAGTCTGTGGAGGAAGACATCACATCAAGCTGCTGCACGACGTGACAAGAGATCAATTTTAGAAGCTCCTGCCAAAGCAAGAACAGTCAGGCTTGGGTAAAGGGGAGACTGGTGCCCCAACAGGTACCATCAGCCTCTGAGATCCCCCCATTCTCCCACGCCCGTCACCCAGAGGCCACCTCGGGCTAATGTGAGACAACTGAGTAACACAATCTACATTATATGTGGATCACCTAATTTGTCCAACAAATTGGCATAAATAAATGTGGTCAACTTCACATTAATATTCTACTAGCAAACAATATGTTAAAACTACTGACTCCTAGAAAAATTAATGAAAGCAATTTTCAGACTGGCATGTATCACTCATTTAAATCAGTAGTTACTTATTCAGATCACTGGACTTTTCAGACTGATTTATACCAGAGTAATTTATATCACTGATCTTTTCAGAGTTTTCAGACTGGCATCTATTATTCATTTATATCACTGATCTGAGAATTCACCTCACAATGGGCAAGAGAACCACAGAGAAGAGACTGTTGGTTTAGCTGGTAAAGAGTATCAATTTCAGGATCAAAATACAACCATCTTTAAGCATAAATTTAACTTCACACCTATCATCTCCCACTTACACTGGTATGGTAAGAAAATAAGCACTAATTAGGTGACTATATGGAATAAATTTATAAATGAAAGGCCCACTAGCTAGTTCCACCACTATACTATTTGGGCTTTCTACCCCGTGTTCCCAAAGTGGGCAATAACAGCCCCATCCCACCCCCATCCCCGGTAGGGGTACTGATAGTCTTGGGTGTGACTGGGGGACAGGGGAGCACTTTGTTCTTTTGAGGACAATAGATTTGCAGAAGGCACTGATTCTATCCTGCCCCCGCCCCCCAAAGAGGGATAGTAGGAAAAATAGGCTTGAGAACTTCTGTAGAGTCTACCCTCAAAATAATTTAAAGGCTAAAAAATATAAGAAAACACTGGCATGGGAATTACTAGGTTCTCAGCCCTTCCTCTTAGAGGTTTATGGTCCTGCCCTGGCCAATGACTGAGGACCACCAATGATTCAGAGCGAGAGTCTCCAGATGAAATTACTAACTCTGTATGCAGAAAAGGGTTAATTCTAAATCTATACTGTCACTTTTAACAACGAATGAGCTTTAAACAGCTCATTCCAATCTATGATTCGCTGTACATTTTATCCAGAGTAATGCTCAAGTCTCTTAGCAATCTTTGCTTTCTATGAACTGAACTCCTATCTAGATTCTGTGTCCTCCTCGTAGATCCAGGCTCAATTCTCAGTTTGGTGGAGCCCTTTGATTCTGCCCTCAAGAGTTATCTACTCGTGATCAAACCACAGTACCGAGAGACTGGAGAGACAGTACAGCAGGTAGGGCATTTGCTTGCACACAGCCGACGTGGGTTCAATCCCCCCACATCCCATATGGTCTCCCAAACCCGCCAGAGTGATCCCTGAACACAGAGCCTGGAATAAGCTCTGAGCACCACCATTTGTAACCCAAAAACCAAAAAGAGAAAAAAGAGAAATAAGAAAGAAAAGCCACTGCACAGAGCTGCTTTTGCCTGCTGCTGATTAAAAGTCACACAGAATCTCCTATCACCACCAATTTCTGAAACAAATGTCTATAGTTCCTATTAATAACTCTTACATGGGAGTTACTACTGCAGGCTTCCAAAAACCTGAGCCAGGAAAATACAGGTTCTGGTGACTCATCAACTGCTATAAGAAGAAGGGTATACCATGACAAAGCTAAAGCAAAGACAGTGCTTACAGAGAGCAATGATATTTTACTGAGACTAAGAACAAATACTGAAAGGCCATCGCACACACACACACACACACACATACACACAGGCTTCAATTCAAAAGGTTTGGTAAGAGTGGTGGCAGGATAAGGAAGTAGAAGTTACTCTACAGAAGATCTAAGTATTAACTTTGATTCCAAATGAAAAAGAAAGATGGTCTGAAAATTCTTTTTTCTCTAAATTAATCTATTTTTTTAACACAAGTTAAACAATCTTCAAAAAGGTTTCAAGAAATGAAAGAGGGCTCAGGTTGAGTGAGTCAACAAATGAAGAGTCAGTAAAGGGATTAAGGTTCTTGCTTTGCATCCTGCCAACCCCAGTCCAATCTCAGGCCAACACAAATGGTCCCTTGAGCACTGCTAGGAGTGATCCCTGAGCACAGAGCCAGGAGTTAACCCTGACACCACTAGGTATGGTCCCACAACAAAAAGGAAAGGGGAGGGGTGCTGAGATACTCTGCATTATTTTTACATTCCCCCTTTCTAGATTGGATCTTGTTTTTTTTAAGTATTGACTTTTAGAATCAGGCTACAACAGTTTTAACTTGTTCAGTCACATAGCATTTTTTAAAATGTATACCTTTTCCCAAACTGAAAGCACTTGCGAAACCAACAACCACATCCCAAGACAGAGCAATATTAGTACTAGAAAAGCCCCTGCATGCGTCTTTCTGATCACTGCTCTCACTCCACTGGCTTCTAAATAGTTTTGCTTGTTTCTGTACCTTATAAAAGTGGAATCACATAGTATGCACTTATATCCATATCTGGCTCCGAGTTCGCCCTTCAGTGCCTGCTCTGTGACCATGCACTGGACTCGGTCAGCATTTCCTCTGCGGAGAGAAATGAGAGAGAGCATGATGTTAAGCTTGGTCAGCAGAGGGCACTAGAGGGACATAGGCGGTGGAAGAGAACATGTCTTTGGGGCTCAAGAGTCCAGTGCTGGGGTGGGTAACTCAGTGGTTCAGCACTTGCCTTGCTTGTGTGGGGCCTGGGTTCAAGAAACAGAGCACCGTGCCTTTTGCTAGCTCTATCTTCCACGCCCACCAACAGGGAGAGCCACGTGGTAGAACCTGGCCCAGCTGCATGAACAGTTGCCTCTTTCTCAAAGATTATCTAGAACAGCACTTCTAACCAGGGAAACAGAAATACCACGAGGCACCCAGGATATGCCAACAGGACCACAAGAGAAACGTGGGAAGATCGACATCACGGGACTAGGGGGTAAAGCACCAGGATGGGTGGAGCACAGGAGGGAAACTAGATTTGGAAAATGGCTGAGAAACGCTGATCGAAAAGCTTTAATCCACTCGGACTTACCTAGACATCTCAATAAAGCAATCATCCCACACTTTTTTCCTTCTCTAGCACATATATATATATATGTATATATATATACACACACACATATATATATCCTAATATTTACTAGCATTATTTAATACCCTATAATTTCTGCTCTCTTGTGATCCTTCTTCATTCTGTATCCTTCTCAATCTGCAAAGCCAAAGATGAACTAAAAAATACTTTTTTATGGTTAAAATAATAGCAACACTTGTAAATATCCATCTGAAATCAAAAGTCAAATCGCTGGCTAATGCATATCTATTAAAAAGTGAGGAAAAAAGACAAAAATGACCTGGGTCAGTGTTCCTCTGAGCACCACCATCAGCATCATACCAGACACGGTGAAGCAGCAGAGAAATTCACCTGCAATAATGCAGACAGAAGTCTGGGAAGGACACAGGCACACAAGAACTCTCTCACCTGCCTGGTGAGGAATTCAAAATAAAAATCATGGTGATTCAGTAAAAATAAATAAAATAATTTTTTAAAAAAATAAAAGGGCACACTGGATTAGGAAACAACAAAATCCAAAACAATGATAAGGATGCTTACTGAATTGAGGAGAACAATAGAGCTAGCCCCAAGGAAAGAAAATGTGTAAGAGAACTTCAAGAAGAATTGACTGATCTGAAACAGGAGAACTGAAAAATACAACTGGGGGGCAAGAGGGATGGGGAGACAGCTTAGAGCCGCAGCACGTGCTCTGTCTGCATGAGGAACAAGTTCCATCTCCAGCACCACATGGTCCAGAGCACTGCAAATAGCAATCCCTGAGCACAGGGCACCAATATGACACTGGTGGGTGTCGTTCAAAAAAAACCCAAAAAAAAACGACCCCACAATGAAGGAACTAAGCAGCAGAATGACGCCAAGAAGAGGAACTATTCAGTGAGGGCAAGAGGCAGGGAAACATTTGAAAGAAAAAAAAGGAGGGGGGGTAATTTTTTTCAATTTTTCAAAATTTTTTTAAATGAAGAAAACATCAGGGACCTATGGGAGAAACAATATCTGAATTGTTGGTCACAGAAGGCAAGGAGATGGGAATGGCATTGGTCACACTGAATTGGTCACAGAAGGCAAGGAGATGGGAATGGCATTTTATTTTATTTTATTTTGTTTTTTGAGTCACACCCAGCGATGCACAAGGGGACCACATGGAATGCTGGAAATCGAACCTGAGTCCGCAAATGCCCTACCCACTCTACTATCGCTCCAGCCCCAGGAATGGCATTTCAGGGGAGAAATTATAACTATAAATTTATAACTATAAAATTATAACTATAAACTAGAAATTATAACTAAGAATTTCCCCAACCTGGGGATCAAGCCATTTACCTAGATAGAAGAAGCTCACAGAGTTCCAAACAAAATAAACTCAAAAGAATATCAAGACACACTGCAATTAAAAGGCCAAAAGACAAATAGAGATAGAATCTTAAAAAAATTTTTTTACATCAAGAGTAAAGAAAAATAAATTACTTAGAAACCCCCCAGCCCCCATGAGACTGGCCACAGATCAAACAAAATCCTACAGGTCAGATAGGAATGAAATAAGCACCCAAACAAAAATACTCTACCCAGCTAGATTTCCATTCACATTCAAAGGAGTTTTGCACAAAGGTTTACATTAACACTTAGGAGTACCAAACCAGCACTTGAAAATGTACTAAAAGGTCTCTAATGGCACAGAAGCCCTACCTGGAAAAGGACAATACTTACACAAAATGCTAGAAAGGAAGAAGAGAACTATCTGGGCCCAGCATAAAGATCTAAGGCTCATTGCTTTGATCTTAAAAGGTGAGTATAAATCTGGAACTCTAGAGGTAAACCACATGGCTTTCTCCGGGCAAACATACTTCGAAAGCACAAACAAAAAAGAGGAAAATGGAACCTAACCAATTCATTAAAGGCAGGTATCACAGTACAAGGCAAGTAAATAAAGGAAGGTCGATAGAACAACGACTAGCTGCTGAAACACCCAACATCCACATAAAAAGATGGTAAAACCATTTCCTTTATTTCAATAATTTCACCATATCAGTGGCTGAAACTCACCAATCAAAAGGCGAATTAGGCATTTGAATCTAACCTTCTACTGCTGCTTGTAAGAGACATACCTTAATATTCATGACAAAAACAAGCTAAAGCAAAAGGCTGGAAAATAATCTTATAGGCAATCACCTTAAAAAGTCGGGGGGGGGGGGGGGGAAGACCTGAACAACAGTTCAGAGGGTAAGGCGTTTGCTAGCACACAGCCAACTTGGGTTTGATACTCAGTACTCCACATGGTGCCCGGAGATCCACCAGGAGTGATCCCTGAGCACAAAGCCAGGAATAAGTTGTGAGCACCACTGAGTGTGGCCCAAAAACAAACAAACAAAAAATGGGGGGTTGGGGGGAGACCCTTCTGTTGGCCAGAAGACAGTACAGCAGGTAAAGCACTTGGCCTTGCATGCAGCGGACCCAGGTTCCATTCCCAGCTCTCAGCACCCCATATGGTCCCATATCCTGTCCTGAGCACAGAGCCAGGATTAAGTCCTGAGCACCACTGGGTGCAACCAACCCCCCACCCCCCAAAAGACAAAAAGTACTAAAAGAAATGGACTTTATATAATGATCAAGGGAGGGAATCTATACACTCAGTAACATATATGCACATGGGGATGGGAATGGGGGGGGGGGGGTGTGGTACAGTGGTCAGAGGGCATGCCTGACCAGCTCACATGCCAACCAGCTTTAATTCCATAGTCCCTGAGCATTACAGGGTGCAGCCCTGGAGGCACCTGAGCAGCACCAGTCACTGCAGGGCTCTAGCAGCATTGCAACCTCGTGCCCCCGTGTGAGGTCTGGTTGGGAGAACTGCTGCTGGGTATCCTGAGCTTCCCGAGCACTACTTGGGAGAGCCCCCTCCAAAACCAAAAACAGATATGCATCCAAAGAGCATCTAAATATGTAAAACAGAGATTCATAAGTAAATTTCAAAAGAGATCAGCAAGCTGCAGAGAAGTCTCCAGACCCTACACCAGGCTGAGTCTCATAACCAGGGTACCCTGGGTGGAGGGCTCACCCACCCCAACCGAACCCCAGCAGCTGAACACCTCCAGAACCCAATCGCCACCATGCTCACGGCAGTCACACCCATGAACTGCCTCCTAACAGACATAAAGAAAAATGGAGTCAACAATACAAGTAATAGTAGATTTGAATATCACCTCTCACTATTGCATACATACCTCAACCAGACCAAAAAAAAAAAAAAAACCCAAGAAACCAACAACAACAACAGCAAGAAAACAGTGGCCTTAAAGAGAAAACATGGAGAGTAAGTCCTAAGCACTGCCAAGCAGGGCCCAAAAACAAGAGGAAGGGGTTGGTGAAGGAAGACAGAAGAAGAAGGGCGGGGGGAGAGGGAGAAAGGGAGGGAGAGAGAGAGAGAGAGAGAGAGAGAGAGAGAGAAGGAAATAAGGAAATATCGAATATCGGGCATAACAGAGATGCCCAATTCTATTATGGAATTCATTCCCCAACACTTGAGTAAACATTCTTCTCTGGTACACATGGGTCACTCTCCAAGACAGATTAGATGCTGACACAAAATCAAATCTTCATAAAATCAAGAAGATAGAAATCATATCAAGTATTTTCTTAGATCACAATTCTTTGAAGGTAGAAATAAATACAGAAAACTGGAGAAAACTCAAAACTCTTGGGAGCAGAACATTTCACTTCACTACTGACCAACTTCGGGTGAGGGGGAAAAAATTAAAAAAAAAAAAGATTTCTAGTTAGAAATGAAAATGAAGACACAGGATACCAGAACATAAGGAATACAGCAAAACGTGGTACTAAGAACAAAGCTCATATCAATACAGTCATTTATCAAAAATAGTAATAGTAATCATAGTATTGGAAGTCTCAGTCACAGCTCATCTCAGAAACTAGAACAACAAAGGGAGCCCAAAGTAGAAAGAGGGAATAAAAATAAAAATCAGATCAGAAATCAACAATATAAACCTAGAAACACAATACCAAAAAATTAATGTAGCCAAGACATTTTTTAAAAGAATAAACAAGACCAACAAAGCTATAGCTAGACTCAAATGAAAGGGAAGCAGGGTGGGAGTGAGGGTGGGGAGCTGAACCTCTAAGGGATCACCTGATCACACTAATGAATTTCACAGAAATTCAGACAGTATTCAAAGTTGTCCCCCAAAGTCCATGTCCCAATAGGATGACTGGGGAGTTCTTCCAAGGCTTCAAAGAGGACGTGCTACCCATCTTTCTCAAGCTCTTCCTGAAAGTGTAGCACTGTAGCACTGCCTTCCCATTGTTCATCGATTACAGTAACATCTTCATTGTGAGACTTGTTGTTACTGTGTTTGGCATATCGAATACATCACGGGTAGCTTGCCAGGCTTTGCCATGTGGGCAAGATACTCTCGGTAGCTTGCCGGGCTCTCTGAGAGGGGCGGAGGAATTGAACCCAGATCGCCCAGGTCATCCGCGCGCAAGGCAAATGCCCTATCTGCTGTGCTATCGCTCCAGCCCTTCAAAGAGGACATGCTACCCATCTTTCTCAAGCTCTTCCAAAAAGTGTAAAGAATAGAAATCCTTCCAAATAATTACACAAGACCAAAATTACTGGTACTAAAAGCAGACAGAGACATCACTAAAAAATAAAATTTCACAATTTCCCTGATGAACAAAGATGCAAAATCCTCAACAAAACCTTTGGAAGCCAAATAATTGATACATTAAGCAGGTTACACACCATGATCAAGGGGATTTATCCCAGGGATGCAAGGACAGTTCAATATACACAAATCAATTAAGTGCTATAACACATTAGTGAAAGGAAAGAAAACCCACATGATCATATCAATAAATGCAAAGAAAGCATTAGACATGATTAAACATTCATTTATGGTTAATAAAAATAACTAAGTGGATGGAGATTGAAGGAACTTACCTCCCTATAGTAAAGGCCATATGTCACATACCCACAGCTAACATACTCAATGATGAAAAACTGAAAGACTTGGTGAAAAATTCTTAAGGTCATGTGCAAGACAAGGAGGTCCAAACTGACCACTAATAGCAATCACAGTATTGGAAGTCTCAGCCACAGCAATTAGGCAAGAAAGAGAAATTAGGGGCTGGAGAGACAACACAGAGGGTAGGGCGTTTGCCTTGCACAGAGCCAACCCGGGTTCGATTCCCAGCATCTCATATGGTCCCCTGAGCACCTCCAGGAGTTACTCCTAAGTGCAGAGCTAGGCGTAACCCCTGTGCATCGCCAGGTGTGACCCAAAAAGCAAAAAGCAAAAAAAAAAAAAAAAAAAGAGAAATTAAACAAATTATAACTGAAACACATTGATGGGTTTCTGTCTGATATATGGACAAAAACTTTGAGACAGATGCAAAAAAAAAATTATCTTTTGCAATCCAAAACTCATACGTACAGTACTCTGTATGAGTTCTGATACAGAAGAGAAAAACATGATTTAGGGGTCAGAATGATAGTACAGAGGGTAAGGCATCTGCCTTGCATGCGGCTCTCCTGGGTTTGATCCCTGGCATTCCATATGGTCCCCCAAGCACTGCCAGGAGAAATTTCTTGAGTGCAGAGCTAGGAGTAACCCCTGAACGTCACTGGTGTGACCCGAAAACCAAAAAAAGAAATAAAGAAAAACATGATTTACAGCCTCGGGAAGAGCCTCATTCAGAAATGAATCTGTTGAAAAACTCAGGTTTGCAGGTTTTGTGACGGAAATCTCCAAGCTCTCACAGAGTCAGGGATGGGCTACCTCCCTTCTTTCCTTGTTCTTCCAGCAGCCTGGTGGTCATGCTCGTTAATTACCTCTGGTGCCATATAAGCTCATTTGGCTATGATACAGAGACTCATAAATTAATCTTGGAAGAGATGGACAACTTGCAGAGATGCTTACAGATCCCAAAGTCATCATTCAATTAAAAATGTAACTCCAGCTATATCACCCCATTCAAAATTTTAGAATTCCTGGAGTGCATGGCTGCATTCAGAGCCATGCAACATCTCAATACTGTAAGGTAAAGGTAAAAGGTAAAGGCCCTCCCGTTGATCGTCGATTTTCTCGAGCGGGCCCAGTAACGTCTCCATTGGAGACTTTGTTGTTACTGTGTCTGGCATATCGAATACTCTCGGTAGCTTGCCGAGCTCTCCGAGAGGGGTGGAGGAATCGAACTCGGGTCGGCCATGTTGGCCGCATGTAAGGCGAACACCCTACCTGCTGTGCTATCGCTCCAGCCCTCTCAATACTGTATACCACTGATATACCTGGAGTAGAACACCACATTGGATTGATTGTAAAGTATAAGGCAACCAATCTAAATTAATAAAGTATTAACACACAAGGCTTAACCTGTAACAACCACTGGTTAGTAATCTCTTATACAAGGGCCTAATGGCTCCAGGGTGAGATACAACAATCTTCATACACTTTCTTCTAAGGAAATCTTTTTTGATCATTTCTAGTGAATTATTTATAAGAAGCAATATGAAATAAATTATTTAGGGCTTGCTTTTGGGGCAGGCATGGATGGTAGTTGAAAAAAATGGAAATAATGGTAGTAAGAAGGTGTAATGGTGGTGGGGTTGGTGTTGGAATATTGAAATGTAATAAATCATTATGAGCAACTTTATAAAAATAAATCAAAAATTTTTAAAAAGCAAAATGAAAAGAAAAAAATGATTTAAGGGACAGGGGAGGGAGGCAAGCACACAGAAGGATTCAAACTGGAAAAAAAAAGTCAAACTATCACTACTACCAGATGATGTGATACTGTACATAGGAGAAACTCTAAAGACCCCTCCAAAAAATTCCTAGAATAAGCAAGGTGGGCTACAGAAACACACACATACACATAAAGACTCTTTTATAGTCTGACATGTAAAAAATACGAAGAGAAAGAAATTCTTTACAAATCCCATTTATGATTTGTAGAAAAAGTATCTAGGAATCAATTTAGGAATCAAAAAGGAAGTAAAAGATTTTACTAAGAACTGTAAATCACTCCTGAAAAAAATAAAAGACACAGGGAAATGTAAAAATGTAAAACCTTGTCATGGATTTGAAGAATGTAGTTAAAAATAGGGCTGGAGTGATAGCACACTGGTAGGGCGTTTGCGTTGCACGTGGCCGGCCAGGCGAGCCAGGTTCAATTCCTCCGCCCCTCTCGGAGAGTCTGTCAAGCTACTGAGAGTATCGCACCCACACGGCAAAGCCTGGCAAGTTACCCGTGACGTATCTGATATGCCAAACACAGGAACAACAAGTCTCACAATGGAGACGTTACTGGGCCCGCTTGAGCAAATCGACGAACAATGGAGGACAGTGCTACAGTGCAATTAAAAATGATCATCTTTCCCAAAGCACTGTAGATTCAATGCAATCCCAATCAAAACACTAATAGCAGTCTTCAAGGATATACAAGTATTTTCTAAATTTTCCTAAACTTGTACAGTTTAACTCCCAGAATACTCAAAGAAATTTTTCCTCATTTTTCTGAGGAAAAATGACATAGTACTGGAATAACAATTTTCAGCCCAATGGAATAAAATTAAGATCCCAGAGGCAAATACTCAAAGGTACAGATAGTTCATTTATGACAAAGGGTTTTACCTTGGAATATTGGCCAACCCAGGTTTGATCCCTGAGGACAGAGCCAGGAGTAAGCCCTGAGCATCACTAGTATGGCCCAAAACCAAACCAAGCAATAAAACAAGATAATAAAGAACCATTCCTAAGCAGTCAATGCTTTAAAAAACCTACAATTCTATGACTTTAGTAATTGTACACCAAGAGGGGTAAAAGTATGGAAAATGTATCCTGCAAAAATATGTTCTCTATTTTACTGAGTTCCCCATTCTCAAAGTAAGTAAGAAAGCTGGATTTTGACTATAAAAGAAAAAAATCAAGTCATTTTTTTCTTTCAAGAAAAATATACCAAGATGAAAAAAAGCTGCACAGAACTCAGGAAGATGATTCATGAAATCTGCTTCTGTTAGAAGGCACGAACATTTTTGCTAAAATAATTTTTCTCCTTTAAGACAACCTCTGAATTTGGGGCAATTAATCATGCATAATGACTTCCAAAATTACATACAGCATCAATATTTTAATCTATAAGTATAAGGAAATTAAGTCCATCATCCCTCTTACACCAAGACAATCAATTCCTTGAGGCCCTTCCCATAAAATTTTGCCAGCGGCACACCTAGAAGCTTTCTGCTTCAAATACAGACTGAAAGTACTAAATAGGGCTCTCGTGGGCAGCACATACACTAAGAATGGAGCGATAAGAGATTCGCATAGCCCCTGAGCAAGGATGACATGCAAATTCTAAGCGGTCCATATTCTCAACAGATACTATCATTTTTTTCAAAGATACTAAATAAATTGATCTCATTCAGTTCCTAATCTGAAGAAACATTATTACTTTTACATAACTTTTTCTGTGGGAGAGTGGGGGGTGGGAGCAGGGGAGGGGTGGGGGGAGGGTAGTGGATTTTGAATCAAACCAGAAGGCGCGTAGGGCTCCTTCAGGGCAGGTGCTTGGGAGTTGCTCCTGATGGTGGTCAGAGGACCATAAGAAGCAAGAAAACAAAACCAAGTTTCCATCACGCAAAGCACGCGTGCAGCCCTTGAGCCATGTCCCCGCCCAGTTTTCAATCATTGATACCGCTATCAATAATATCCAACCATTCAAACCATTCGATTGTTAACAATGTTCAGAATCTTGAGGATCTACTCCCTTTCTGACCCATGTTGGTCTCTCCGTGGACCAACAAAGAACTCGCACAAAGCAAATATAAATATCCTAGAAAAAAGGTAGGGCTTTCCTTTGTGAAAGAACATGACCACTTTAAATTATTCACTTCCCATCTGGTGTGACATTTGGTAGCAATAATAAATTCACTTGTAAAAACAGAATGAGAGAAGGCAAAAGGTAACAATCATTTAACAGTTGTTAAAAACATGAGGCGCTACCTTAAAATTTTTCTAAAAATCATTTAGCAAGAGACAGCAGAGACTTGGAACAATTCAGTCTACAGTGCCTCCTGGCTCTGCTTCCAAGACATGACTACTATTTGTTATTGTTAGAGAACTTGAAAAATTGTTTTTATGGCTTTGATTATTACATAGCTAGCTTCTGCAAAAAACAACCCGGAACTGTGTCACTAAGATCTGAGTGACTGTTCATAAAGCAAGTGACCTGAACTAGCAAAATGGTCCAAAGGCTGAAACAGTTTTATACTCTATGTGATCAGACTGTGACCTCACGCTATCTGAGGTTTCCCTCGTGTCCCTTCCATCATTCTGACCTCGTAAGTCCCTCTATCCCTGATGAATGGACAAACTGTTCCTGCTTCCACAAGATCAGGTTAAGAGATTAAAAAAATGTTAACAAATGGAAACCCTGCATTAGCTCCTCCAAAGGAATATTATATACGTGTATATACATAAACGACTAGCTCTATATACGCACCCAAGTAAGTAAAAGTGTGCAAATGTCTATTACATATGTAAACGTCTAGAAATGTAAAATATGAGATTACTGACATACAAATAAAGTAGCTTATCCTCCAGGGATGGTATTCTCCAGTATACTTGAGATATTTTAGCAATAATGAAGATACCACAAAATTCACTACTGTCCTGCTAAAAGCATGAGTTCTGGCACCAAACTCTCTTGGTCCAAATCTATCCCTTGACACTCATTAGCTGTTGGACCAGGGCAAATCACTTAATATCTCATAATCAAGAACAAATCGCCTTGGTTTGCTCATACATAAAACAGGAATAGTAATCTTGTGAGGATTAAATAAATTAGGACATGCAATTTACAAGGTACTGCGTCGAGCACACAGAAAATATCATATACATCAAATATTACCATCTACCTATATTATTACAGGGGAAAAATGTATTCACAGGGGCTAGGAATGTGACTTTAGTGATATGCATCACAGCACCCCCAGGCATGGCATAACAAGAGTATGTATGTGTGAGCACCACAACTAAGAGGACAAACCCCGGTGAAGATCATAACCAGGCACCAGGAATGCAGATGCTCCCTCCAACCTCCCCTACCCCTGCCCTAATCACAGCAACAACAAAGAGAAGAGAGCGGAAAAAGAACCATTCAGAGGTGGAGAACTGCCCCCGTGGTCCCCAGCCACATGGAGTGGCCTGAGACCCTTGAACAGTGCTAGAAGTGGGGCTAACAAGAAAGAAAGAAAGAAAGAAAGAAAGAAAGAAAGAAAGAAAGAAAGAAAGAAAGAAAGAAAGATAGATAGATAGATAGATATACAAGCCTGGAATGTCACAGGTTATCAGAATGTCACCCCACCGGGAGCAACTCAATTTGACAAGAGTTTTAATGTCCTTAAGAACCTGCCATCTTAGTATATACAAAGTAGAACATTAATACACAAACAAACAGGACTAGGAGAAGAAACAGACACATTCTTTTAGAATCGTTAACCATCCTTCAAAGATCAAACTAGAAGAAATGGAAAATTTGACCAGACTAATAACAAGCACAGAACTCCAAACAGTAATCAAAAGTTTCCCTACGAGAAGTCCTGGGCTAGAGAGAGAGAAGTGAGGTTAAAAAGAACACCTGCCACATAATGCAGTCGACCCTGGTTCTAATCCCCACATATGGCCAGTGTACTGAGCACTGTCAGGCATGGATCAAAAACAAACAGACTGAATAAGATCAGAAGTCCTGGACCAGGGGCTAGGGAGATAGCTCAAAGGCCTGGCATGCACACGGCCAAAGGTTCAACCCCTGGCACAGCACAAACACCCTAACACTGCTGGGTGTAGACCTGGTAGGGTCCAGCACCGCAAGGGATCCTTCAACCCTCCCCATGCAAAAAAGGAAAAAAACAAAAACAAACAAGTCCCAGCACCATTCTACAAAACTTCATAACTACAAAACTTAAAGAACTATTAATATCCAGTAGGCAAACACTCAAACTCCAAAATATCAGGGAAGGAGAAACAATCCTAACACATTCTGCAAGGTCAGTGTCACTCTAATTCTCAAAATAGAAAAAGGTCAGCATGGAAAGGGAAAAAGAAAACTACAAACTGATCATCTCTGATGAACACTCGTGCAAAAACCCTGGTGAATGAATCTAACAACTATAGAATCATTCACAATGACCAAGACGAAATACACCAATGTTGCAAGGATGGCTCAATATATATGAAAAGGGCAATGTACCATATAAACAAAAAATAAGAAATTTCATGATCATGTATCAAAAAACATTTTAAAATGTTTTTTTGACAAGAATATCTACTGTGAGATCAATTTTAACCATTTATGACAGAAATACTCAATAAATTCAGATTAGAGGAATTATAACTAATGTACTATTTAAAAAGCAAGCAGCTAATATCATACTCCGCAGTGAAAAACTAAAATCTTTCCCTTTAAATTGGGAACAAAATAAGGATGTTCTTCACGCTCAACAATATTTTTTAACATAGTTTAAGAAGTGCTAGCCACGGTAAGCAGATATTTAAAAAATATAGAGAAAGAGAGAGAGGAGAGGTGCCTGACATAGAGGCAGGCTGCAGTGGGGGGTGGGAGGGAGACACTGATGCTGGGAAATTACATGGTGGAGGGATGGGTGTTGGAACACTGTATGACTGAAATGTAAGGTAAAGGTAAAGGTAAAGGCCCTCCCGTTGATCGTCGATTTGCTCGAGCGGGCCCAGTAACGTCTCCATTGGAGACTTTGTTGTTACTGTGTTTGGCATATCGAATACTCTCGGTAGCTTGCCGGGCTCTCCGAGAGGGGCGGAGGAATCGAACTCGGGTCGGCCATGTTGGCCGCTTGTAAGGCGAACGCCCTACCGCTGTGCTATCCCTCCGACTGAAATGTAATCATGAATAATTTTATAATGCTCTATTTCAGTGATTCTATAAAATAAATCATATATATGTGTGTGTGCATGTGTGTATGTGTGTGTGTGTACAAGCACACGTTTGTGCATGTGTGTCTATCAAGGAGCCCAAACTGGGACCACAGAGAGTGCTCAACTGGCTGAGCACACTCTTTGTGTACAAAGAGGCCCAGATTCAAACACCCCGTCTCCGCACCTGAGCACTGCTGGGCACAACCCCGCCCTGGCTGACACCAAGTGTGGTCAAAAAACAAAATGAGCCCAAATTGGAAAGAAATAAAATTATCACTATTTGCAAATAACATAATATTTAAAAAGAGAGAGATTCCAACAGAAAAACTACTAAAAGTAAGTAGTGAGTTCAGGAAATTGATAGGATATAAAGTCAATACTCATAAATCTGTTGCATTTCTACATACAAGTAATAAACTTAAGAAAATTAAGAAAATCCCATCTGCAATTTCATGGGGGAAAAAAAAGTTGCCTTGAACACGGCCGACACAAGTTCAATTTCTCTGCCCCTCTCGGAGAGTCCGGCAAGCTACCGAGAGTATCTCACCCGCACAGCAAAGCCTGGCAAGCTACCCGTGATATATTTGATATGCCAAACACAGTAACAAGTCTCACAATGTTACTGGGCCCGCTGGAGCAAATCGATGAACAATGGGAGGACAGTGACAGTGATAATTTAAAAAGATTAACCTTAATCATTAAAAAGACTAAATTTTAATCATTAAAAAGACTGTCAGAGTAAACCTAACAAAGGTGAAAGACCTATACACTGAAAGATCTATACACCTAACAAAGGTGAAAGATCTATACACTGAAAAATGTCAGACATTACTTGAAGATACAAAGGGGTCTGGGGATATAGCTCAGCTATAGGTTGGCATTTTATGTGTGTGTGAGACCCTGAGTTCAATCCTCAATATTGTCCTACATTACCAGGTACACCCCAAGCACCACAATACGTACAGCTCTTGAAGCCTGCCCCCACCAAACTCATAAGAACAATGACAAAAAAAGGAATAGAATATACAAAACATAAAAAGAAACCCTGTATTCATAGATTAGGGTATACACATCATTAAAATTGAAGCACAAACATTACTAAGCACTGTTGCACTGTCCTCCCATTGTTCATCGATTTGCTCGAGCGGGTACCAGTAACGTCTCCATTGTGAGACTCCTTGTTACTATTTTTGGCATATCAAATACACCACGGGGAGCTTGCCAGGCTCTGCCCTGTGGGCGGGATATTCTCGGTAGCTTGCCGGACTCTCCAAGAGGGACGGAGGAATCGAACCCGGGTCGGCCGCGTGCAAGGCAAACACCCAACCCACTCTGCTATCGCTCCAGCCCAATATTACTGAACATTCTTAAAATTAAAATCTGCAGATCAGATGCAACGCAATCCCTATCAAAATACAAATGGCATTATTCAAAGAGAACATTTCTAACATAATACAGAATCACAAGAGAAAGAATGGAAATACCACGTTTCTTGGCTTCAAACTACACTATAATGCTAAAATAATTTTTTTAAAGTATAGGAATAGAAGCATATAGGCCAATAGGATAGAGAGCCCAGAAATAGGCTCATACATCTAATCAACAATAAAGGAGCCATAGTTATATATACAATGAAGAAAATTAAAATGCCCTCAACAGCTGAGGGTGGGAAGAATAAGACAGTCAAAGGCAAAAGAAGATGACACTTAGGGCTAGAGAGGTAGTACAATAGGTAAAGTCCTTGGACAGCTGCCCCTGGTTCATTCCCCATACGAAAAATGGTAACGCTGAGCCTCTGCAGGAGCCATAAGGGAAGTCCTTACACCTGGTGTGAGGTGTGATTCCAAAAATAAACCCAAAATATAGAAGGATTTGTTGTGTTATTCGCTCTACTTCTGTGTAAGCTTTGAAATTTTGGTTACCTTCTTTTCTTTCTTCTTTTTGGTTCCTAGGTCATTCCTTGTGGTGCTCCTGACTCTGTTCTCAGGAATTATTCCGGAAGGGCCTGGGGAACCGTAGGGTGGTATCGGGAATTGAACCTGGTTGGGCATGTGCAAGGCAAACCCCTTACCTACCATAATATCGCTCAAGCCCCAAATTTTCAGTCATTTTTTTTCAGTCATTTTTTTTTAAAGTGTTTTAAAGGCCAGGGGAAAGAAGCAGAAATTCATAACCAAATTGAATTCTGGCAGCAATCTGTCAGGCATGAGAAACTGCAGAAAGGCTATGTATGTAAAATCAACACAAAAAACAGCTGACACCAGTGGCCTCAAAATACACTATGTGAGACACTATGGCCAAATTGCTTTTGTCAGCAGAAAGTGTCTCTACCACATCCCCACAGAGGTAAGCTTTCCACCGGGCAATGTTCTGTTATGAAGGTGTAAGCAAGATGTCTTGAGACCACACCGAACTCCCCCAGCCTTTCTACCCTGAAACTGTTACTCAAGGAAATGGACTATCGACAAATCGTGTGTGTGTGTGTATGTGTGTGTGTGTGTGTGTGTTGTGCACCCAGGCGCGCACACACATACACATACACACACACACACACACACGCTCTTACACGGGGCACATAGATTTCTAGGACTTTGGCAGTTTGCCTCTTTTTTTGTTTGTTTTGTTTCTGGGCCACATTGAACAATGCTCAGAGGTTTGCCTCTGGCTCTGCATTCAGGAATTACTCCTTGTGGTTATATATATATATATATACATATACATATATTGCCAGGGATTGAACCCCAATCGGCCTTGTGCAAGGCAAGCGTCCCACCCGCTGTAGTATCTTTCCAGTCCCGAGCAGTTTGCCTCGTTATGTTTTTCAGTTTCTCAGAATTCATTCAAATATTGTTATACAAGCTAGAGAAATGCCCCCCCCCCAAAAAAAACCCGATGAAAAAAAGTTTTTCATTGAAACGTTCCATTTTCCAATCCTATCTCCAAAGCCATGATTCATGCTATGCCTCATTCTCGGTATCACAGTTAAAATATTAAGTTAGCAAATCATAGCACTGGAGGTCAAATATAATAACCACCTATTTCAAACCAAAGCTTCAAATACATGCACACATAGTGTCCCACATATAAGAGTATTCTACTAACTTTATAGGAGAGTACTTAGCTATTCAAAGGTCCTAATACCAATCTAATAGAAAGGTTCAGTAATGCAGCTACAAAGGCTACATCAAGAATAATTCTCTTTGGGATAGGAAGGTAGTGCAAAGGGTTAAGACTGCATTGCATTGCATGCAGGAACACTAGGTTTCATCCCCAAAACCACAAGGGATTCTGCTGAGTGGGACAACTCCCAAACCCCCCCTCCCGCGGAAAAAAAAATTTTTTTAAATATAATAATTCTCTTTGATCTGGAAACTATTCTTGTTGGATAGGGAAATTAATAAATTCAAAATATTATATCTTATGAGCAATATTTACCCAGGAGCAATAATTTACCCAAATATTTGTCAGTTATCTGTCAAATATTTCTAATACCTCTCACCAAGGTACAATCACAATTCTGTGGTTTCCTTTGAGCACACGTTATCTACTAAACAAGATTTGTTCAATAACTGGTAAAGAGGAAGAGACATGAAACTAAACAACAATAAGTGTTATATAAAGATAAAGATGGATACAGTTTTCACAAGCAACTGAAAATGAACTGTAAGATAAAGTACCTTGAGTCCTAGGAAAGTTGATTTGAAAAAATCTAATTCTGTATTGATCTTATTGCCCTGGGAACAAGGAACATTATTGCTAGGGTAAAGAGAAGGTACAACATTACATTACTGTAGCAAGGTAGAAATTAATTAGCTCCTGCTCTCTTTCTGCTGTTAATAATCTGAGCAAAGGTTACTTAATAAATACAGAAGTAGTTATATTTACACACATGCAGACAGATGGTTTTCAGATAGAAATCCTACTGAAAGAACTCGGCTTCTAAGAAGTTCAAATTGGATTTGCCTTTCTAGTATTTCTAATAATAATTGGGAACATGGTACCTAACATTTACTGCAATGTGTTTCTTTCTTTCTTTGTTTTGGAAGGTTCTCCCCCCACCACCACTGTTATTCTGGTTTGGGGCCAAACCAGCAACCCACTCCTGGTGGGTCTCAGAGGATGATATGGGGTGCCCGGGATCGAACCCATGTCAGTCTCAGGCAAGGCAGTACCTTTCCGGCCCTTGCACTGTGTTTCTTAATCATTCTAATAAGGTCGGTACTATTATTATTCTCATTGTACAGAAGAATAAAGGAGATAATATAGTGGGTAGGGTGCTTGTCTTGCACATGGCAGACCAGGTTTGATCCTTAGCCCCCAAGCACTGCTAGGAGTGATCTCTGATCTCTGAGTAGTGCCAGTATAATCCAAATTCAAAAAAAAAAAAAAAACCACAGGCAAACTAACAAAAGCAGACATAAGCAAACAGGACATCAAACTAAAAATCTTCTGTTGGTAGGATGTTGTAGTAGTACTGCATGTATAAAACAACATTGGTTCCATTATTAAAACAAATCATTCAAAGATTATATTTTTAAAAATAAGTTAATAATAAAACAATGGGGAAGATATGCCATTCAAATATTAATCAAAAGAAAGCCAGAGAGACTACATCAAAATCAAAACAGACTTCATCAGAACAAATATTAAAACAGACCCAAAGTCACTCACACAATGAAAAAGGGGTTAATTCATCAAGAAGATGCAACACTTCTTAATATTAATGCACCTGGCAATAAGCTTCGAAGCACCTAAAGCCAATACAGACAGAACTGAATGGAGAAGTACATCTATAATTATAGCAGGAAACTCCACACTCCTCTTTCAGAAATACATAAAGCAAGAAACATTCAGATCATATGAATAACAGTATCAACCAACCTGACCAAACTAACATTTCCAGAGCACATTATCAAGAGCAGAACGTTCTTTTGCGGTGTCCACAGAACATTCGCCAACATATACACTCCTGGACATAAAACAAAGCTCAACAGACATAAATGCCCTACCTGCAACACTACCTCTCCAACCCCAAAGTGTCTAAAACTATACCTAATATATTTTCTGATCCTAAAGAAACTAAATCTAAATCATTAAACAGAAAGATAGCTGCAAAATTCACAAATACTTGGAAATGAAACACTTCTAATCCCTTGAGGTCAAAAATCAAGTTATATATAAAATTAGAAAATATATGAATAAAAGGCTGGAGAGCTACTACCGTCACTAAAAGTGCTTGGACAACCCTGGTTTGATGGGGTCCCCTGGCCACCACCAAGGGTCACTCCTGAGCCCCACCTAGACACACACAAAGAAAATACTTGAATAAGCATCAAAACACAATATGAAAATTCATGAACTACAGTTAAAGTACTGCTGAAGGAAAAGTTAACAGCATTAAAGAATTATAAGAGGAGAAAAAACTCAGATCAATTAAGTTTCCACTTTAAGAAACTACAACAAAATAAACTCAAAGCAAGAAGAAATCTCCAAGTACATAAATTTGTACTATTATGATTCTAAAAGGAGACCACTAAATATCACACACACAGTAAAAGGATAATGTAACTTTAAATTAGCATACTAACTTAGATAAATATTAATTCCTCAATGGTTTAATGTGGGGTCAAAGAGCTTTCAAGGGTTTGGGGCACATGTTTTGAACGCAGCAGGCCTAGGTTCAACCCCAAGCACCACATGATCCCCAAAGACCACCAGACGTGATCCCTGAGCAGTGACCCAGAAGAAGCCCATGAGCACCATCAGTTGTGGTACCAAAAATAAATAAATAAATAAATAAATAAAAGGCCTGAGCGATAGAGCAAGTATCTGCCCCAAATAAGGTTCTAGAGTTTGATCCCTGAGTGCTTGCCTGCCCCGACTCCCAATCAACCTGAAAAACAAAATCCTGTTGCTGCAGGGATCTGAAGACGTGGAGATGCTTCATACCCGTGCATAAGCCTGTGCTATCAGTCACCTTTGCACTACCTAGAAACCTAATAATCCTGACAATGAGGCGGAAAAAAATGTCATCTCTCTCAAGTATATCAAAAACTATTCCCCCCCCCTCCGCCCCCCAACAGTTGACCCACTCCTCACTGTCCTAATCCCGTATGTGACGGTCTCCTAGATTAGATGGCAGGAATTTCTGCGTCTTTGATCCCAGGCCCTTGCAGAGCAACCAGTGTGGTCCTTTAAAATGTGTACCAGATAACACTGAACTCCATGCCCTGCTCTCTACAGCATAAAAGACGTGATTATTCCAGGTTTCTTTTTGAAGTATAACAGTAATCAGCGCTCTCCAACAATTTGCATGAATCTCAATCATAATGTTGAACAAACAAGCCAGATACAATGCATGCATTAAAGAAAAGGTGCACAAGAGAACCCTCCGGGGTGCTGGAAACATTCTCTAGACTGACCTGAAATTGGTGGTTACACAGGTATAAACACACGGGGGAAATTCATCGAGGAGTGTATTTGAGATCTGTGCCCTTTACTTAACTACATGTTAAATTTCAAAAGCTCCCACCTCAAAAATGTCAGTGATCAATACACATATGGCAATGCCTGGATGCCTCAACACCTTCTGAACAGTAATCATCAATGAACTGTATTCATAAAAAAAAGGTGGGAGGAATCTCAGAAAGCCAATCATAATCAAAGCCTTGGGTGGAAGCAAGGCTCCAAGGACACTAATACCCCATTACACAAAGAGGAAACTCGCTTCTGCTGAGAACTTCAGTGTGCCTGCGGGGGCTACACGGCTAGCACTGTTCCTTCCCACAACTGCACAACTGATCCCTAGTACAATCCCTTGCTAAATGACACAGGGACCAAGGCACAATTCCCAGTCAACAGAAGAGTCCATGGCCCAATCCCTAGCTGCCGTAGGGTGCCCCACTACGATTAAAAAAGGAAAGTCCATAACAGAAAATTTGATTACATTAAGAATCTAGACACCCTGGAAATTATCAGAAGGTGAAATCTTTGTCCATGCTGCTAGCAATTTTCACTTCATTATTTGATTATGTGACTGTCTATCTACCTGGAAAATTCCTATTTAAACCAAGCGCCTATTTATCCTCCATGGGACTAGAGCAACAATGTAGCAGGTGGGGTGCTTGCATATAGGAACCTGGGTTTGATCCCTGACATCCCATAATGTCCCCAAAGCATCACCAGGAATAACTCCCAAGTGCAGAACCAAGAGTAACCCTTAAGCATCACTGGGCAACACACACACACACACACACACACATAAACACACAACACACACATAGATGTCAAGATATTAACTCTTCTGGGAAATTCTTCCTAATCTCCCTCCCACTCCCCTCCAACCTCTTCCATGTTTCTTCCACTCTTCTACTTTGTTTCAATACAATTCAATATTGCTCACATCTACTTCCTGCACTAGTGTTCACATCTGCCACCCGACATTAAGTGCGTGGCAAGGCGTTTCAAAAGCATACAAATGTCTGCTGAACTGACTTGAAATATGATTACTACTGAACAAGTCCTCCCTTTTAAATGTCCAACTCCAGAGTCCTAAAATAAGTGGTATTTCCCAGATAGGGCACAATCTGTACTCAAGAAGAGGGAGTGAAAAAAACTATAAATATTCTCTAGGGCAATGTTATTTTTAGTATTGTGGTTACCAGTCCCTCAAGGAGTCACTTCAGAGTGGCAACCAGGAGGCTAAATGACTTCAATGAAGGCGACAGGGCGGCCTCCGGAGGGAGGTGGCATCAGAGGAGCCGTGCAGGGAGCAGCGCCAATGGAACCAGGTGTGGGGCTGCTCACTCCAAGGCAGGGCCTCCAGTGCTCTGCACTCACATTCCACGGAGGAACAAGTTACAGCAGGACCAAACAAGTTTCTTTACCTCCTCAGGCCTCCGCTTTTCCTCATTAGTGAAATACAGGTAATAAAATAAAAGTTCATGCTATCCTAAAGGGCTGAATGAGAGATTAACGATAAAGTGCTTAGGATCCAGGTCAGGGGGACGGTTCAAAGGTGTGGAGCACACGTCTCGGACAGGCATGAGGTCAGTTTCAGTGCCCCACCCCCAGGCCCCCAAATACTTCACCTGACATCACCAGGTCTAAGACAGAGGAGTGACCCTTAGGGCCCCACGAAAAACTGAAGAGCTAGCCAACCCGGAACTCCAACCCCCCACTCCACCCCCAAACTGTAAAATACAGCATTTAACAGTAAGTATTCAATCAATGTTTGCTCTGATTATTCTGCTGCTGAGATGGAGCATCTCAGCCTATCCTATTCCTGTGAGGCCCTGGCATTGAAGTCTCTGGATCCTTCTACCCCCAGCTTCCATGCCTGTACACCCAATTCCCCACAACTATGTGCAAGGTATCCTCTGACCATGAATGAAAAAAAGGTCAATCATGCAAAGCTACACCTCATTCTTTGGCTGGCGTTGACTGATGCAGGTAGTGCCACCCTCTTGGGGTGCGATGAAATGGTCACGGGTGAAAGTGTCAGTGAAATCAAGGGGGTACTTTTTGTTCGTTCACTTGAAGAAGGTAGATTTCCGGAGGAACATGAGTAACTGTATTTCTGGGAAAGGGGGCAGTAGGCCAAATAAGCCTGGGAACTTTAGATGCTCTCCTCTTTCATCTAACGAAACTCAGAGGTTTTTCTGGGCCTTTTGCAACCTCGACTACCTTCAAACTGCCCCTGTCCTCACATAGGCCAGACTCCTGCAGTCAGATTAATGGTGGCAGATCAAACACACACACCCCTCCAGCCACTCAATTATTCTTATGAATACACCCAGCTAAAATACAATTTCGGGGTCTGGAGCGATAGCACTGCGGGTACTGCGTTTGCCTTGCACAAGGCCGACCCGGGTTCGAATCCCAGCATCCCATATGGTCCCCTAGACCAGAGTAATTCCTGAGTGCAGAGCCAGGAGTAACCCCTGAGCATCGCCGGGAGTGACCCAAAAACAAAACAAAACAAACAAACAAAAAAACACAATTTGAAGAATGTCAGGCTTTACTATCAAACTGATCTTCCTCCTTCCCCACCCCGTCTTTCTCTGTAGGAGTGGTGGATGAGGTGGCAACATAAATCTCGGAATAAAGATGTCCACTTCACCTTCCAGGGGACAGCTATTTGGTTATCGCTAGTGTTTTTTTACCTGTAGACTTCATAAAAAGAGCTCACAGGAGCTCTCTACTGCCCGGAGCTCCCCAGTCAGGCCGCATCCCACTAAAAGTGCCAATTTGCTGAAGCTTAAGGACATTTATTAAGACAAAGGCCAAAGACTGCAGGAAAAGCACTGAGGCTCAGCTAACAACTCAGCCCACCTCTCTTCCTCACTCTATAGTAGGTGCTGGGCAGTATCTGTACCTGCTAATTAATGTTCCTACATCTGCTGTTCCTGACAGCCATCACCCTGCTGTGAGTCCATGCATAAAGACCAATGTTTTATTTGTTTGTTTGTTTTTTGTCTGTTTTTTTTGTTTGGTTTTTTTGCTTTTTGGGTCACACCCAGCAATGCACAGGGGTTACTCCTGGCTCATGCACTCAGAAATTACTCCTGGCAGTGCTCAAGGGACCACATGAGATGCTGGGAATCGAACCCAGGTTGGCCGTGTACAAGGCAAACGCCCTACGCACTGTACTATTACTCTAGCCCCATAAAGACCAATGTTATGTTAAAGATTTAAAAAAACAGAGAGGAGCACGTGGCCAACCTCGAGACATCTCATACTATATGCCACTGATGTACCAAGAGTAACACACCACATTTGATGGGTTGTAAGCACAGCGGGTAGGGCGTTCGCCTTACACGCGGCCAACATGGCCGACCCGAGTTCGATTCCTCCGCCCCTCTCGGAGAGCCCGGCAAGCTACCGAGAGTATTCGATATGCCAGACACAGTAACAACAAAGTCTCCAATGGAGACGTTACTGGGCCCGCTCGAGCAAATCGACGATCAACGGGAGGAAAGAAAAAAAAAAAAAAAAAAAAAAAAAAGGTAGAAGGCAACCGAGCTCGACCAAAGATAGTATATATAAGCACACAAGGCTCCACCTGTAACATGTTAGTGATCTCTTTCTTACACAGGGGCTTAATGACTCCAAGGTGAGATACAACAATTCTCATACAATTTCCTCTAAGGAAACCTTTTTGGATCATTTCATTATTCATGACACGCAATACAGAATGAAAGAAATTTAGGATCTGCCTTTGGGGCAGGCTTGAGTGGTGGTGGGAAAATTTGAAATAACTGTGGTGGGAAGAAAGGTGTAATGGTGGTGGGACTGGTATTGGAATATTGGATATAATAAATTATTGTGAACAACATTTAAAAAATTAAATAAACAATTAAAAAACACAGAGGGGCTGAAGCAATAGTATAAGCAGGAAGGGCTTTTGCCTTGGACACGGAAGTAGTAAGAATACTAAGTATTAAAAAAGGGGGCTGGAGCAATAGCACAGCGTGTAGGGTGTTTGCCTTGCACGTGGCGGACCCGGGTTCGATTCCCAGCATCTCATATGGTTCCCTGAGCACTGTCAGGAGTAATTCCTGAGTCCATGAGCCAGGAGTAACCCCAGTGCATCACCAGGTGTGACCCAGAAAAAGGAGAAAAAAAGTATTGTGGCTGGAACAATAGCACAGCGGGTAGGGCATTTGCCTTGCTCTTGGCTGACCCAGGTTTGATTCCCAGCATCCCATATGATCCCCTGAGCACCACCAGGAGTAATTCTTGAGTGCAGAGCCAGGAGAAACCCCTGTGCATTGCCAGGTGTGACGCAAAAAGCAACAACAACAAAAAAACATTAAAGTATTGGAGCTGGACCGACAGTACAGAGGGTAGGGTGTTTGCCTTGCAGGCGTTTACCTTGCTCGTGGCTGACCTGGGTTTGATTCCCAGCATCCCATATGGTCCCCTGCGCACCGCCAGGAGTAATTCTTGAGTATACAGCCAGGAGCAACCCCTGTGCATGGTCAGGTGTGATGCAAAAAGCAGAAAAAAAAAAAACATTGAAGTATTGGAGCTGGAGCGATAGTACAGAGGGTAAGGTGTTTGCCTTGCAGGCGACTCAGCTGGATTCAATATCCAGCATCCCATAAGGTTCCCCAAGCAGGCCAGGAGTGGTCCTTGAGCACAGAGCCAGGAGTAAGCCTTGAGCATCTCCAGATATAGCCCCAAAACAAAACAAACAAATAAAACACCATTTGACATCAAGGCACGGAATGTAGATCAATGTAGCACAGATGCCTGTCTCATATGAGATTTTAGGGTCAATTCCAAGTAAAGATAGTAAAAAATGGTGATGATGATGAATCTTTTAGGGCCCAAGAGATACTAAAAGAGCTGTAGCATACACTCCCCATGCAGGGGGCTCGGGTTTAAGTCCTGGCACCACACAGTCTCCTGAGCACTGCAGACTAAAACCAGATGTGGCCCAAAACACAAAAAAAAAAAATCTCTGATTTCCATGACTGTATGTACTAGGCACAATACAGTGCTATAACTATTAACTGCGGTCACAACAAGATGACAAAAGAAAGGAGAAAGCAGATTATGGCCTGCTTAGTTTCTAGAAATAAGATTATCTCCACCTTACATTCAAACACGCATTTCTTTTCTTTCTTTCCTTTTCTTTCTCTTCTCTTTTTCTTCCTTCTTTTTCCCTTCTCCCTTTCTTTTTCTCTCTTAATTTTTGTTTTTGTTTTCATTTATGGATCACACCCAGCGATGTTCAGGACTTACTTCTGGCTCTGCACTCAGGGATCACTACTGGCAAGGCTCAGGGGAACATCTCGGGTACAAACCTGGGTCAGTTATACATAAGGCAATAGCCCTGCCTACCGTATCATCTCTCCAGTCCCAAAACATACTTTTTTTTTTTTTTTTTTGCTTTTTGGGTCACACCCAGCGATGCTCAGGGGTTACTCCTGGCTCATGCACTCAGGAATTGCTCCTGGCGGTGCTCGGGGGGCCATATGGGATGCTGGGAATCGAACCTGTGTCGGCCATGTTGGCTGCGTGCAAGGCAAACGCCCTACCCGCTGTGCTATTGCTCCAGCCCCAAAACATACTATTTTAATGGGGCAATGGGGCAATACCACCCAAAGGGGATTTAAAAAAAAAGTTTCTTAGTATTGAAAATAACTTCCATGCTTTTCATTAAATAGACATACGCAGTGCACATAGAGAAGGACACTGTGAATCTCTAACAGTAAATTTCCATGGGTAGGTAGGGATAATGCCAAAAAAAATTCTTTAGGGGCCAGCAGTACAAAATGACACAGAATCAGAATAAAGAAGTAACAAAAATAATTAAAAGCATTCAAATACTATCCTCAGACCAAGAGATAGTGTCAAGAGCTGGAATGCGAGCACTGCATGCTGGAGCCACAGGCTCTACACAGGCACTGCATGGCCCCAGTACCAAGCTGGGGTAA
Organism: Sorex fumeus; assembly: GCF_029834395.1. NCBI lineage: Eukaryota > Metazoa > Chordata > Mammalia > Eulipotyphla > Soricidae > Sorex > Sorex fumeus. The sequence goes on along the minus strand of NW_026606101.1, from coordinate 5,099,605 downwards.
GGCCTGAGCACTGCTGGACTTAACCCTCTAAACCCCCTCAAAAAAAAGGAGGGGGGGAGAAATGCTCTCCCTACTTACAAACACACTTATGTGCAGTGCAGTCTCCTGCCCCCGCGCCTGGCTGTCCTCACCGGGGCCCCTTGGAGGGGAGCGGGTTGAGCTTTCCTCCCCGCCCCGACCAGGGCTCCGGCAGCCGAAGACCTCCAGGACCAGCCACCACCATGCTGAGACCACTCTCCGCACACATGAAGGTACTGGCAGAGGGACAAAGCCACGCGGGTTCCGGGGCCGAGATCTCTAAGCCTACTCGGATTGGGGCCGAGCATCCTCCACCCAGATCCTCAAATTCCAGTAGGCGGGGGTCGCACCCACCAACTGGCCCCCTGGCGCCGTGTAATCCCATCAGCGGCCAAGACTCAGAGACTATAAAAACCAGCTCCCGGAACCGCGCGGCCACAAATGCGGCCGCATCTTATTATGACATCTTATTATCTCATTCCTACTTTGGACAAACTGGCAGGCTACCTAATGTAGCCTGCCCACATGGCAGAGTCTGGCAATCTCCCTCCCCATGGCGTACCCAATATGCCAAATACCAGTAACAATGATGGGTCTCGTTCTCCTAAAGAGCCTTGAATATAATCTCAGGGCTAGGATGAAGGAGACGTTACTAGGATTTGCTCAAGGCAATCGACGAACTTATGTAGCAAAGAGAAATTATCTGATGTGCACAAACCAAGTCAGTCCCTCACCACTGTGATGTTTCTGCATTATAAACAGATTAACAGAATTTATACTAACAGCTGCTATTTTTAAGGTTTACTTCCACATGTTGTCATCCACATTATTTTAAAGGTTATATGAGCACTTATGGATTTTTACATAAAGGCTAAAAATCAACAGCAAACTTATATGTGCTAATAAGGACAGTATAAAGGAACTAAGACCATATGCAGACTCACTGTTTTAATTATCAAATTTTAACTTTCTGGAACTGGAGTGACAGCACAGCGGGTAGGACATTTGCCTTGCACGCAGCCGACCCGGGTTCGATTCCCAGCATCCCACGGGTCCCCCGAGCATCGCCAGGAGTAATTCCTGAGTGCATGAGCCAGGAGTAACCCCTGTGCATTGCTGGGTGTGACCCAAAAAGGAAAAAAAAATTAACTTTCTAAATCTTTAATCGGAATTATGAGGCAGAACAAACAATCACCAAAAACGTTTTATTTTCATCCACTCTCTCACCTAAGGGATTTTCTATTTAATAACTGGGAAGATGCAAAAAACACAAGCACTTAGTACTTGATTGTACACTTGAACAAAAGAAAACTGACTTTAAAATAAGCAATGCCAAAGCCAAAAAAATAGTGCCAAGGTCAAACACTGCCTTATATACAGCTGACCCCGGTTTGGTCCCTAACACCACTATGGTCCCTGAGTGATCCTTGAGCACAGAGACAGGAATAAGTCGTGAATACCACCAGCTGTAACCCAATACCCAGAAAGGGAAAAAAAAATTACCAAGCATAAAAATAACAAAAAAAAAAAAACTGACTTTAATTGAAGCAAATATTTACTGAGGTTCAACTATGTACATGTACGATAGACACAGTACACAGAACCAACAACTCTGAGAGAACTGCAGAGTATAAAGATGGTCCTTTAAAAAAATTTTTTTTTGAAAAAATTTTTTAAAAAAAGATGGTCCTTATATCCATGGGGGCAGGGGGCGGTGTCACAATTTTGTTTTAATAGGCAGACACAGAAAAACAGAGAAAAAATAAAGGCTGTCCATTCCATTTTCCCCTTGTCCCACTCAAGAGTCTCAATTAAAAGATTTATCTTCTGCCTGGCCACTGCAACTTCCTCTTTTCTTTTTGGGGAGGAGGGAAGGGGCTCCCAGGCAGTGCTCAGGGCCCAACCCAGCAATATTCAGTCAAACTGTCCAACTGGTCAAGACAGGGCCTACGTAAGGGGTAAGTGTTCAGGTCCAGTCGTGCTGGGGCCCATGAGGGACACACCCACCGATGTTCAGGGCCTCCAGGAGGGCGGGAGGGTATGTGGTATCAGGGATTGATCTTGGGGTCTCATGCATTCAAGGCATGAATCCCTAAGCCATGCAGCTGCCTCATAATTCATTAACTTGTTGTCAGGCCTCCAAATCCACTGATTCTCAAACTTGGGTTTCACAATGGGAAGTTTCACCTGGAAGTTCACAGATATTTTTTCCAGGGTGTATGGTTCGAAGCCTGCCTCAAGGGCTGGGGGAGAGGGTAGGTGGACAGAGAAGGGACATTACAACAATAATGGTTGGAAGGGATTGCTCTGGATTGGAGATGTGTGCTGTAAGTGGCAAACATGATAGCCTCTCAGTATCTGTATTGCAAAAGATAATCCCCAAAAGGGGAGTGGGGGGGAGAGGGAGAGAGAGAGAGAGAGAGAAAGAGAGAAGAGGGGGCAGGGGGGGCAGAGGGGGAGAGGAGGAAAGGGAGAGGAGGAAGGGAGGGGGGGAGAGAGAGAAGAAAAGTGTCATAGAGGCAGGCTGGGAGAGGAATTGGGGGGATTACTGGGGATATTGGTGGTGGGAAATGTACACTGGTGGAGGGAAGGGTGTTGGAACATTGTATGACTGAAACTCAACCATGAAAGCTTTGTGACTGCATCTCACAGGAAGGTGATTCGGTTAAAAAAAAAAAATTGTCCAGGGTGTGAGCTGAAGTTCACAAGGTGATTCCAGTATCTACAAAACCAGAGCAACATTGTTCTAAGCCAACCTCTGCTATCCAACGATCGAATATTAACACACTCTCTGCAATAAAAACCTCTGATGATTCCTCACTTGGCAATGCTAAATTCCTGACATAGTTTCAAAACATTGCAACATCTCCAGTCTACTCCTTGGGCTCACCATACACCAGGATTCCAAGCCACTCCATTAAGGCCACAAAGAACTGGAAATCTGCCCCACCCTCACAGAACGCTTCCTTTGCATCAAGACTCACCAAACTCCTAGACATCAACACCCCAGTCTCTGATTATTAAACTCCAAATCAACTTTTTTTTGTTTGTTCGAGTTTTGGGTCATACCACAGGGTTTACTCCTGGCTCATGAACTCAGGAATTCTAGTGGTGCTCGAGGGACCATATGGGATGCTGGAAATCGAACCCGGGTCAGCCCTGTGCAAAGCAAACGTGCTACCCACTCTGCTATTGCTCCAGCCCCCAAATCAACTTTCAAGAACCAACTTAAGGGCCAAGGAGGTGACTCTAACTAAGGGCTAGAGTCCATATTATGCATACATGAGAGCCCCCAATTCTAGCCCAAACAGCCCATGATCCAATCAGATGTGCCCCCACCCACCCACCAAAAACCAGAACCCATTCAAAAGTCTCTCCTCAAAAGCCCTAACCAAATACCTGCCCTCCCCAATGCGCTAATAATAAAACTTTGGGCATAGTTCTAATTTCATATTTCTAATTGAAAGTGGAAGGTTACATATCTGTCTTCTAATACACTGGGCTTTCCTCAGGGGCAAAGACTGTGTATCTATTCTCAAGTTCCCAGTACCCTGCAACGAATTTGAAACAAAATAACAATTCACTAATTGTCTGCTAAATAAATGGGCATCAGATACTTGTGAAATAAATGAGGAACAAGTGAGGATAAAGGAGAAAAGACAAAGGTACAGCGTCAAGAAATGCCAAATTAGTTACATAGGCAAAAAATGGTCCCAGACATGCAGAGGAAAGAAAGCACTTCTGGCAGATACAGATGGAAAGCCACACAAAGACATTAGAATTGGGTCTCCATTTTTTTCTCAAAGGAAAGAAAGTATCTGAAAATGCTCATGAAGAGAAGCCTGAGCAAGGAAAACAGCTGCATGAGAAAAAGCCACAGCAACTCTGCCTTGGTTTCCTCAAAAGATACCCAGGAAAAAAAAAAACTTTAGGAATTAATCATCATGCTTTATTTTTCTTCTCGGTCCTCATCGCCGCTTGATAATTATGCATCTGTGTGTTCAGACTCTCACTGAAATATAAGCTCCACAAATGAGGAACTTCATTTTATTTACTACTGCATTTTCGGGGCTGACATCAGTGCACGGAAGATGCATTTGCTGACTAGAGAGAAGACCTATTTATTATGGGCCTCTTAACACTTCCTTTCACTTCAAGAGTTTCTCCCCAGCTCTTGCCACTCATCCAAATCCTTCCTATCAACACCCAAAATGCCCTCACTCAAAGTCCTCTCTACGGTTCACTTTGCTAAACTTCTCCCAAAATGTTTTTCTTTCTTCATCTTGGGGACCTCATCATAGACCAGTGTGATCTCTGTACAGGTTTTATACAAATATGATCTATTGTTTATACTGTTATTTCGAGGGTAGACAATAAATAAGCCATGTTACTTCACCTATCATACAGCCAGTCAGGTACAGTTTGCTAATAATTCCTATTGAATAAAATAAAAAATTTTACTATCTTACGTTACTATCTTAATATTAAACATTACAAAGATTGGCAGTAACTTCTCTCTACTTATACTGTCCTATGATACCTGACTCTTTTAAATTAAAATATCCAGGAGCCAGAGCTGTAGTACAGCAGGAAGGGTACCTGCCTTGCATGCAGTCGACCCAGGTTCTATCCCCAGCAACCCATAGAGTCCCCTAAGTTTTCCAAGAGTGATCCCTGAGTGCAGAGTCAGGAACATACTCTGACCAATTCCGGCTTTATTTTTTAAATCCAAATAATAATCATAAAAAATTTAAATTTAAATATCCAGGGCTAGGGGCTGGAGCTATAGCACAGCGGGTAGGGCGTTTGCCTTGCACACGGCAGACCGGGGTTCAATTTCCAGCATCCCATATGGTCCCCCAAGCACTACCAGAGATAATTCCTGAGTGCATGAGCCAGGAGTAACCCCTGTGCATTGCCAGGTTGACCCAGAAAGCAAATAAATAAACAAATAAATAAATATCCAGGGCTAGGACAAGAGCTCAAAGGGTTTGAGTGCATGATTTTTTTTTTAATCGACTGAAGTTCTGTGATTTACAATTTATGAGAACTATATTATTGAGAATATTGTAGTTAATGAGAATTTCTTGTGCACATAATTCCAACACCACATCCCCTCACCACTGAGTGCATGCTTGGCAGGCAGGAGGCCCAGAGTTTGATCCCAGCACCACATGTCCCCAGGGCAGTGGCCCAAGAACTAAAAAGAAAAAATGTATAATATACAACACATCCAAGCCAAGCCAAGCACTGGTTTAAGACTTTATATCAATTCTCTAAATAATCAGGTGAGTAAGCATTATCTCCACTTTACAGGTGAGAAAAACAAGGCTTAGAGCAATTTACACAACCACTAAGTGTCAAGAATTTATGACTCAAACTCATGTGGTCCAGCAGCAGAACCCTAACCACGTTACACACACACACACACACACACACACACACACACACACACCAGTCCCTTTATGATTTCTAGGCAGTCTCATACACAGAAGGCCAACTGCAGCCTTCTGAGAAACTACCTTCAAGCCATTTACAGAAGTGAGCGAGACTAATTAAGAAACTATCTTCATCACATGAAAAATGACATTAAAGACAACAAAAGTAGGTAACAGATGACAGAAAAGGAATAGAGACTTTTGCAACACAGCATTGGGAGAGAAAAATGCTAAGTGTCACTCTTAGACCCAGAATTTTAGAAGCATCTATATGGGATGGAACAAAGGTTTGGAACAAAGTATCTATACGGGATGGAAAAGACTTTGACATGCAGTTATTATCAGCACAACCTGAACTCTACACATAATCGTACTCAGGATAGCCAGAGAACAGAAGCAAAATACACAGCTTAAGAATGTAGAACTTAAACTGCCTGGGTTACTAGTTCTACAACGGTGGGTAAAGAACAGTTCCTCTGTTTGAGTGTCCTCAGTGCCAAAACTTGCTAATAGCACTTAGCCACAAGAATCAATAATAATAATTCATGTGCATTCATCAAGCTTGGCTTAGTTATACTGCAATTAAAATCCAGCAGTTTAAACATAAGCTCTCTGGGGCCAGAGTCTCAGCAAAGCACAGCAGATAAGGGCATTTTGTCTTGCCTGCAGTCAACCTGGGTTCCAACCCCAGCATCCCATATGGTCCCCTGTGCACCGCCAAGAGTAATTCCGGAGTGCAGAGCCAGGAGTAACCCCTGGCCACCGCCAAGTGTGGTCCAAAAACAAACCAAAAAAATAAACTGAAGCTTTCTTACAGCACTGCGGATTTTAAGGGAAAACACACACACACACACACACACACAAAATCTATCTTCCTGGAAGTGTCACATAATCAGTAACAATATCTGAACTAAGTCACACAATCATACTCAAGTCAAGGTGATAGAGAAGCTATGATCTTACCCTGTATTTAGAGGAGAATCGGAATATTGGTGATCAGTCTTAAAAATCACCACACCATCAGAGCCTAGGGTCCCATCTACTACCCAGCAAACAAGCACTGCAGGAGTCAGTATGATCATGTTCCCTGGAAGGTCTGGGGGAAAAAGGTTCTAATAAGCATATTCTAATATTCATATTACAATGCTGAATGAATAAACATGGAGAAACAATAAAATCTATTATGCACATTATTTGCAATAAAGTAAAGGTGAATTTAAAAGTATTTCTCAATGACATAACGGAGAGACATGCCAAGACATTTCTAGTAAGCGAAAAAATAGTAAACAAGAGTTACCAAAATAGTACCACAAGCCTTTTACCAAGATATAAGAGAAGGACCTGCCAAAATGTTTCTAATAAACAAGACATAGTAAACAAGAGTTACCAAAATAGTAGCATTCACTCTTACCGATTTAAGACATGTAAAATTTCATTGATAATCCTAACTGTAAGATTTTAGAGAACATTAAAATACTATGCAGCCTTTCACAAATTTCATTTTAATCTCCCATTTTAATTTCATTTAATCTATTCTGTCCCCCATAGAAATCATCCAATGAGGATTTTCAGGACCCCAAACATCAGTTCGGGAAAGTCTTACATAGTTAATGTGTAGAATTCTACTCCTGAGTGGGCCATCCCCAACATCAGGACCACACCCACACAAGATAGTTCCATGACTCCTTCCCATCAACCAAAAAACTGGATGAAATTGAACAAGATGCCCTCTGACACACATGCCCTACTCCCAACTCTACTGTGCAATCACGAAAAGCTATAAAGATGCTTGGACTCAGAATCTAGCAAATATGAGTTATGAAGGGCACCATAATCCTTTCATCTTCAACTAGAAATACAGGCCACAACCTCTATGCTATAATGCAGCAACAAATTCAATAATGAACAGGGAAGGGGGGAATGGGGGCGGAGAGAAAGGCCAGACGGTATGGTGCTTTCTTTGCACCCAGTCGACCTGGCTTCAATCCCCAGCATCCCATAGAGTCCCCTGAGCCCCAACAGGAGTGATCCCTGAATACAGAGCCAACAGTAAGTCCTGAACACAGCTCAGTGTGACCTCCCTCCCAACAAAAAAAAAAATTCCAAATAAATATATAAATAAAAAGCGTTTGGGGTTGGAGAGATAGTATAGTGGGTAAAGCCCTTACCTTGCACACTGACATTCCCAGTTTGACCCATAGCACACCACACAGTCCCTAGAGCATTGCTAAGAATTCCTGAGCACTCCCCATTTGACCCAGCAATACCACTGCTGGGAATATATCCCAGAGAGGCAAAAATGTATAGTCGAAGTGACATCTGCACTTGTTTGTTCATTGCAGCACTCTTTACAATAGCCAGATACTGGAAGAAACCTGAATGCCCAAGAACAGATGACTGGTTAAAGAAACTTTGGTACATCTACACAATGGAGTACTATGTAGCTCTTAGAAAAGATGAAGTCATGAAATTTACATACAAGTGGTACAACATGGAAAGTATCATGCTAAGCGAAATGAGTCAGAAAGAGAGGGATAGACATAGAAAGATTGCATTCATCTGGGGGATATAAAGTAACAAAATATGAGATTAATACCCAAGAATAGCTGAGATCAGCACCAGGAGGATTACTCCATAGCTTAGTGGCCAGTCGGGCATTCTAGAGGAAAGGGCAGCTCAGATAGAGAAGGGAACACCAAATAAAGGGTGTTTGGAGGATCCTCCCAGGAGGGGAGATGCATGTCGAAAGTGGACTATGGACTGAACATGTTTGCCACTCAATGGGGGATGGGGGATGGGGGTGGGGGGATATTATCCATGGTGGTGGAAAATGGGCACTGGTGGAGGGATGGGTATCTGATCATTGTATAATCAAACCCAAGCACAAAAAATTGTAAATCTACAACTGTACCTCATGGTGTTTCACTAATAAAAAAAAATTAAAAAAAAAAAAGAATTCCTGAGCACTGAGCCAGGAGCAAACCCTGAGCACCACTAGATGTTTCCCACAACCCACCAAAAAAATGTAAGCGTTTGCCTAACATAAGGCTGCTGCCAGACACTGGTTCAAATCCCAGCATAGCAAATGGTCTCCTGAGCACCACCGGGTATGACCCCTGAGTACCAAGTCAAGTGTGGACCTGCGAACCAACAGGTAAATAGTTCAAAACCCAAAGTACTAATAACAAAAAATTATTTTTAAAAGCATTGATACTTACAGGATGGGTGTGGAGCCAGCCCTATCCCTCCCACCCCAACAAGACCCCAAGTCGCCACCCACGAACAGCCTGATCAAGCTGCTTAACGGCCATCATTCCAGAGACTCAGAAACAAATCTCAAAACCCAGCGGCTTTTGGCAGAAATGCGTCCGGACCGCGCAGTAGGTTACTGTTACCGGACCACCCCAGCGGGGAAAGGGTGCTGTCCCTCTGCCTGCTCCTCCTTGGTGGCTCGGTGGCTGCCATCTGCCAGAGGCCATTGGACAGTCAGGTTTGGGCCCACAGTAACGAGATGCACAGGGCCTCGCAGGATTGGTTAGAGCCGGCCCTTTCCTCCCCATCCCAACGAGACCCCGAGTCACTGCCCACGAACGGCCTTTCTGGCTCCTGATCAAGCTGCTCAATGGCCATGATTCAAGAGACTCAAGAACAAATCTCGGAACCCAGCAGGTTTTGGCAATTAAACCCTCCAGATTTAATTGTTAAAATTTCGGAATTTCAAAATCGTGCAGCCACTACTGCAGCCATGCAACATCATATGTTATTCATAACCAGCAATAGGAAACAGATTGTCTACTGTTGCCTTTTCAGCAGATCTGAGTCTTGGGGTAAAATCCCAAATAATAATTGTGGGTCTGATGTCAAAATATTGAATGTAATCAAAGTAGAGAGAGAGTAATGTGGAAATCATCTGCCCCACAGGTAGGGGGAGGGTATGGGATGGGGGTATACTGGGGTTTTGGGGGGTGGAGAATGGGCACTGGTGAAGGTAAGGGTGTTTCATTGTATGACAGAGACTTAAACCCGAAAGCTTTGTGACAGCTTTAACAGTGATTCAATAAATAAAAGTATAAAAACTAAGAAAAAAAAACTTTGATACTATATGTGGATCTTCTCTCACTCCTATAATCATGTTTCCTTCTACTTGTAAACCATAAAAAAAAATTTTACTTTGCATTTCTTAAATATTTTATTTATTTATTTATTTCCTTTCTGGGTCACACCCAGCAATGCACAGGGGTTACTCCTGGTTCATGCATTCTGGAATTACTTCTGGTCATGCTCAGGGGACCATTTGGAATGCTGGGAATCGAACCCGGGTCAGGCCACGTGCAAGGCAAATACTCTACCTGCTGTGCTATCACTCCAGCCCCTACTTTGCATTTTTAACTAAATTTTTAATATTAGAATCTATGCTACCCTTGATTTTTAAAATTTTAAATTTTGAAGTGTCAGTAGATGAGATAAGGACTGAGAAGCAAAGATAACCCTAAATGACCAAATTAATCCTTTATTTAACAAACCGATTTCTAAATATACTAGTAAGGGTTCAATGGATAAGGCTAAGTTTTTCAAGGGAAATTTCAAAAACAGATTACTGGCAGATTTCATTTTGAAAATGCCCACATCCCAAGTTGGGATATCTAATTCCTTCTTTACTTTCTGAGGTCCCTTTTTTTTTCTCTCCTCTCCTCTTTCCTAAATAAAAGTATTCTACTTCAAAAAAGAAAGAAAGAAAGAAAGAAAGAAAGAGAGAGAGAAAAAATACATTTAAAAAATACTGTAAATAAGCTGATAAACCGGAAATGTTTTGCAGAAGGAAATTCTCCATTAACTACTTTAAAGTAATGACAGCCTTCATTTACCTGTGTTTTATACTAGAACTGGAGAACTATAATACTGCACTTAAAGTTGCCCTGTCTTAAATCTTCATATGAAAAGGGAAGGGGGAACACTCTTGGAAATCATTTTGAAGACATAAAGCAGGTTAGTCACAGCCATGCAGTGTTATTAGGTCTAGCTGGAATCTTGCTATCTGAAAACCTTATGAAACACTGATCTAAATTTATTTTCTGATTCTACTATTTTTTCTAAACACTAAATCAACTTTTAGACAAAATAAATAGATAAATATAAGTGGGCAGGTAATGCCAAGTTTTATTAAGTAATTTGCTAAGTTTCATTTTAAACTAAAATATAACTTGTTTCATATTGCATCTTCCTTTCTAAATAAAGACAAAAATAAAAACAAAACACTTCTGTCCCAAGGAGATAAAGGATCTCAAAAGGTCTGGAATTAATCTGATTAGTCTTATGTGGATAATTTTCAATTAATTAGTGTTAAATAAATTTTCAGTTAAAAGTCTTAGTTCCGCAGTCCAAATGGCCATGCTTTAAGGTCAAGAGAGACAGTACGGCATATGCATTGCACACAGCCGACCTGAGTTCAACCAAGGTTACCATACATGGCCCCGGAACCCCATCATAGTTGGTATAGATTAACTCTGGGAAGAGATTGGAACTGCCACTCTAACTGCCTGGCATACATGTTGCTTCAGCTTGTTGCAAAACAAAAGCTGTAAGTAATTTCAGCTATAAGTAAATGAAGTTATATTTTTATTACTTTTCATTTTTGCTGGAAATCAAAATTCCTCTTCAGAACTGGAGCAATAGTACAGTGGGTAAGGCATTTGCCTTGCATGTGGCCAACCTGTGTTCGATTTCCAGCATCCCATATGGTTCCCCGAGCACCCTGAGTTCCTGAGTGCAGAACCAGGAGTAACCCCTGTGTGTGGCCGGGTGTGAACCAAAAAGAAAAAAAATAACAATCCTCTTCAATTCCTTTCAATCAACAAGAATAGGAACTAATGCAAGTTTTTCATATAAGTAATGTGGTATAAATATTGAATGTAATCAATTAGGTGAACAACCTTATGAAAATACAATTTAAAAAAACAAAGAATAGTGCCTGACATTAAAATCACATTAAATAAAGGGTTGCACAGAAACAAACAAAAAAAAGTAAGGTGTATAACACAAACTTTCAAAACTCCAGGGCCATGCAGAAATAGAGCAGATAGGGGGCTAATCTTGCATGTGGTGATCCAGGTTTGATCCCCCATGCTGTCCCCTAAGCAGGAGTGATTCCCAGAGCCCAGAGCCAGTAGACAGCCCTGAGCACACTCAGGAGTGCCCACCCCCCACCCCAAAAAAAACACCTTTCAAAACCAAAAACAAACTTTAAAAAATGAGAGTAGCTGTACAAGGTTTCTACCGTAGGTAGTTTATTTCAGATGTTTGAAAGTGGGTGCAAAAATCTGGATGTCTAGGGGGCTAAAGTGACAGCTCAGCGGGTAGGGCGTTTGCCTCGCACGCGGCCTAACCCGGGTTTGATTCCCAGCATACCATTCGGTTCCCCGAGCATGGCCAGGAGTAATTTCTGAGTGCATGAACCAGAAGTAACCCCTGTGCATCGCTGGGTGTGACCAAAAAAAGCAAACAAATACATAAATAAAACATTAAAAATAAAATCTGGATGTCTAACAAATCCGAAGCTAATGCTGACATTATTGAGCTGTTATCTTAATTATTACTAGCAATGTATAAAGACCTAGGTTTTTTTTCTCCCCAATTCATCCTGGATCAATACTTTTATAAAGACAATAGAAAAAAATGAATTATCAGTAATGGAAAGGTTTAAACAAGAACTACATCATAAACTTATCTTAGAGTTCCAACTGACAAACCATTTTCCGCAAAAGTGCTATAAAAACATTCAAATGTTTCCTTTCACATTCTGTTTTCACAGAAAGACGCAGGCAGGTAGCTAATATGCAGAGATCTAATTCTGAGTCGTCCTTGCTTTGAAGAGCTTACTATTAGTACCATTTGCAATTATCTTTTTAGAGATGATTATTAATGATCTCTTTCATATCCTCTATCATCCCAATCTATTTTTACAAGTTAACACAAAACTTCTAATTTCTTTAAGCAGAACACCCCAGGCCCCTTAAAATGGTATCAGATTTGCTTAGTCAGATGGAGTAAAGGCGAGACCCCAGGCTCTAACAGTCTTACAACGGCCCTCCTGCTTCCCATTCTAGTCCTAACCCTCATCAGCTGCCCAGGGCAAAGGCATGAAACAGTGTAAGAGTATAACTACTAGGCAGAAGAGAATTCTAAACATGCCCAGGGCCTGGCTGCTACCTGAAAGTCCTTCCCAAACAATGGCTCACAGATCCAGGCTGGCAGGATGTAAGACTTCTAAGGAGGTGGGGAGTCAGAGGCAGAAGTCCCAACAAAATCAACTTGACAAGCAAAAGATTTTTTTCATAATCAAAATAACTTGGTAGCTTTGGGTTTTGGGGTTTTGTTTTTGTTTTTGTTTTGGAATACCCTACATCAATGCAATACCATTTTTGCATCTGAATGGGAAGAGATGGACAGTGGGTTCTGGGGGGTGAAGGGAATAACGGGATTCCTGTGACCACCACAAAAAGCAATGAATTGGCTTCATACAATTATGAAACCCATAAACAAAACTGGACAACTATTATTATTGGGGAGTTTACAGATTATTCAAGACCCTCCCCCCCAAGGTCCTAACTTCTTTTAACCTGAAGTCTGACCTTTTATATAAAGACAATCTTAGAGATATTTAAAAAAAAAAAAACAAAAAAAAAACCTTTGTCACATACTATGCAATATACAAAATTGAAAATTTCTTGACAAAATACATTTATCCATAAAATTAAGTCAGTGAATTGCATCGTATTAAGAATCTTTAATAACAGAGAAGCAAAACAGAAATCATTTACTTTTCAGGAAAAGTAAAACATGTACCCATCACTTATTCTTATATCTAAAGTTACTAAGATTTTTTTTACTTTCTGAATTTTCCTAAAATTTTCAAATACTGTTGTGTTGTTAGGGGGAAGATTTCATTTGCATGGTTTTTAGGTTTTGGGGCCACACTCATTTTAGGCTTTTGGCTCTGCACTCACGAATTACTCCTGTGAGTAATTAGAGAAAATTCTATGGGATGCTGGGGACTTGAACCTGGGTTGGCCAAATTCAAGGCAAACAAATGCCCTACCCACTGTACTATTTCTCCAGCCCCCAATTTTGGGGGTCTTTTCCCACAATATTGTACAATTTTACTTCATTTTCGTTCTTGTTTGGGTTTTCTTTTTTTTTCGGGGGGGGGAGGACGGACATACCTGGCAGTGCTCAGGGTTGATTCCTGGCTCTTTGCTCAAATATCACTCTTAATAGGGCTCGCTGGACCATATGGGATGCTGAGGCCCAAACACAGGTCAGGTGCATACAAGGCAAGTGCCTTACCCACTGTACCATCAATCCAGTGCCTCAAATACTGTTTTAGTGTATTAAGTTCCTCGGAAATAATAGACAACAGCACTATGGAAAATCAACTCTGGGGGCTGGGGATATGGCACAGTGGTAGAGTGCATGCCTTGAAGGTATCAAACCTTGGATTCAATCCCCAGCACTGAGCTTAAAAAAATAAATGGGACTAATGGAGTGATGCTGAAGACAGAACAACGGGTAGAGCACATGCACTGTATGTGGAAGACCCAGGGTTTGACCCCCAAATCTCATTTGGTCCCCTGAGCCCCACAGGAGTGAACCTGGCCACAGAACCAGGAATGAGCCCTGAGTACTTCTGAATATAGCCCAAAAACAGTAAAGGGGGGGGGGGGAAATGTCTGTAAGCTAAAAATCAAGTTTTACCCATGTGAAAGTTCTAAATTCTTCAGTATGACTACACAGAAAAAAATCATCAATTAAAATAAAAATTCCTCAAAATAGAAGCTCTTTATGCCATATACATTAGTAAAGTTTCTAAATGTCTCAATGCTAACAAACATAAAGAAAACATATAGGATAAAGAATCATTATTTCAGGGGGGATGGGGGATGGGGGTGGGGGGGATATTATCTATGGTGGTGGAGGATTATTTCAAACAACCAAACAACAACAACAAAAAAAAACACACACAACAAGGAGGGCCAGGATTCAAGCCTTGTATCCATGAGGCTCTGAGTTCCACACGCCTCCAACAATGCCCATGTGGTACCCGAACACCACTGGGTACTATCATGGTCCCACCCCACCCACAGCACCTACAGCAACGTGGCCCCGCACCACCAAGAAAAATTACACATTATCACACGCAAAAAATAAAACTTTTCTTCTGAATTTGAGGCAAATCGTTTAGTCCAGAAATGGAAACAGGGATGGAAATTTTAAAATAACTCCCTTCTACTACCTTCAGGACTTTTATGGAAGTAGCAGAATTTCTGATGAGGGTATTGTCGCCTCCATGAGAGGAACAGAAGGAAAGAACGCTGGGGCAAGGGCAAGTTCATGCTGCCTGCGTACTCAGCGAGGCATGGCCACCACGCAGGTGGCTCTGCCTGACCACTTGAGCTCTCTAGGAGGCCCCTAGAGAGCTCTGCAGGCAGCAGGGAAGGGACACTCCCTCCTTCATAGTGAAGATGGCTTTACATGAAGATGTAAAAGTGGACACACGTCTCAGCAGAGTGTCTTAGTGACCCAGGGCCACACCACTACAACGTAATGCTTCAGCTTGTCTGTGTTTGACTGGGGGAGGAGTGGGAATGGGGAAAAAGAAGGACACACCCGCACCCAGAAGGGCTGAGTCCTTGCAGTGCTGGCGATCCATGGACCTCAGAGCATGAGCTCCAGCACTTTGAACTGCCTCCCCGGGGGGGTGGGGCGGGTGGCCCACACTTGAGCTTTTTAAGAAATCCTTCAAGGAGGCGGTTGGTAAAATGATTGAGTGCTTGGGATCCAGATGATCTGAGTTCAAATCCTGATTTACCATTACTCACTCAGAGGCCTTGAATAAATAACCCCACTTCCTGAAACTGTAGTCCAGCCTCCTGAAGTGGCTATAAAAACAGGCGCTTTTTTTTTGTTTTTGTTTTTGTTTTTATCTCTGTGGCCCCAGTCTCTGACTGACTGGTAGATACACGCCAGGCATTCGTTCAGTCCTGGCTCTGCCTGCTTCCCTCACAAGCAAGTCACATTTACTGCAAACAAAAATGTTCCCTAGGGAACAGATATCTAAGCCCGAGCTATTACTTTATGTACTTCAAAGAGTTTTTCAATGTAATAACCTGGTACAGAACACAGGCAGTTCCAGGGAAATCACAGATTTTCACCTGAATTAAACTAAATGGTTTGCATTAAGGGTAGAAATTTAAAAAAAAAACTGAATATTTATTAAAAATAAGACTATTTCAAACCTTGCTATACTCAAGAGGGACTGGAGAAAAAGAAGGAGAGGAAAAGTCTCCTCGATTTATCACTGTCTCTGTTATCATGACTGTCATATACCAGAGATCCTATGGCAGGTACCAAAGCAAAATTCCATGGGCTGTTTAAAAGGGCTCAAAGGGACTAGAGAGAGTACAGTGGATAAGGTGCTTACCTTGCACGTGAGGAACCCAGGTTCAATCCTGGCACCCTCTGGGATCCCCCCAGCCCAAGATCATCAGGGGAGTGATCCCTGAGCACCGTTAGGTGTGGCCCCAAAACCAACCAACCAAAAAAGGGTTCAGTCCCCATGAGGTCCACGTGTGAAGACAGATGGTCACTTCACTACCAAGTCTTTCCATGAAAGGTGAAAAACAAGAGACACCTACAGGGAGAATCAAACAGGCCTGAGGCAATGGACCCCTGGCTCGGGGTTGGGCAGGGGAAGACATAATTCCCCAGGGGCAAAGGCACACTTCCAGGAAAACCTGAAAAGTTCTTTGAAACTTCAGGGAATTCAGCAGCTCTAAGACACAGCCCGAGGGCCTGTTGTTTCAGGCCTGTTGTTTCCGAAAGGCAGTGAAATAATGACGAATCAGAGCACGTTTCTCTTTAGATAGGATTTGGTTTCTCATGTTCTTGGCATTTGGAAGTTATAAGAAAGTAAATCAATAAACATCAAAAGGGAAAAAAACCCAAACACCCTCCCACAGATCCTGCTGAGAAGCAGCAAAGTTTGCCATGGCTCTCCCTTCACTTCCACTTCTTTAAGTGTCTTGTCTGAAGTCATACTCCAATGAGTTTAGAGACCCTCCTAACTGTACTACTGAAAAAAAATGAAAAATAAAATGGACTGTAGAAGCAAAAAATTGAAAGTCGTGATCCAAGTCTAAATATTGAAAAAAGTTTCCGGTTTTATTTTTCTGGCTTTTTGGAGTCACACAGGGTTCTTCAGGGGTTACTTACTGGGCTCTGCACACAGGGATTACTCCTGGCAGTACTGGGGGACCATATGGATGCCAGGGGGCAAACCCGGGTCAGCCACGTGCAAGGCAAATGCCCTACCCGCTGTTCTATCGCTTTGGCCCTAAATACTGAAAAAGTTTGCAGAGCTTTAACAAGAAGAAAGCCCAATGTAAAAAGGATAGAAATAACTGCAGCAAAAAAAAAAAAAAAAAAAAAAAAAAAGGCTGGTGATGCCGGCTGAGAAACTACTCAAGATAGACCTGGGCTTTGCATCCCCAGACTACTTTAAGCATCTCTTGTCTGGTTACTCTAACTTTGTCCCAGTACAAAGTTAGCCAAAACAAATTATAACACTAGCTCTTAATAGTTCATTAATCAAATTTCCCTCTCTTCTGGGATTTTTGCTTGGGGGGGCTATACCTGGGGTGCTCAGGGCTTACATCTGGTGCTGCACCCAGGAAACCATGTGGTGTCAGGGATCGAACCTTGGTGGTCCGTATGCAAGGCAGGTGCCCTACCCGCTGTACCATCAAGGCTCCAGCCTCTCAAGAGAAAAAAAATGTTTTAATTCATCCAAATTCATCATTTGGGAAATCTTCCCAAGAACAGGAAAAACTTCCAAATTTAATCATTTTCCCAAGCTTGAACAGCTTATACTAAACCACCTGCTGTGTCTGGCATAAGCCACGGTTACTGAATATTCGTGCCTAATCATTTTATTACACACAGATCCCAAATCTTTCTATCACCAGGGTCACAAAGTTCACAAAAACTATCTCCTTCATGTAGCCAACCTAATCTTACAATTTGGCCTGCCTCACAGTCAACTGGTCCAGATATTGCTGCCAGTAAGGAAAAGAGCCACAGACAGTTTTAGGAGTATGGCACTGGGATCTTCCCAAAAGCCACAATCAGACCCTCCCCAAAAAAGTAGGAGGAAATGTAGGGTCTCCTGGGACAGCATTCCTATTAACCATTTGAGAAATAACAGACTTCTCGGGCAATACGGCTGACCCTCTGAAAAATTGCCTAACATTTTACATGTGCGTTGTCTGTTCCCGGATCTGATACATTAGAAACGAGTAGGTTTTTGTTGTGGTTATTTTTTTTTGGGGGGGGGGGGGGAGGATGAACATGGCGCACACACAAAGCTCAAAGATGCCCAGAAGATGCCAAAGATTCATTAGAAACCGTGGCCAGATCACAGATGCTTCATAAACCCTAATTTGGAGAACAAGGGCCTCCAAGTTCAAAATTGAATTTATACTGCCTTATTAGATCGCGCAATGCCGCAACTGCATGCACATCCGTCATAACCGAAACTAGGAATACTTTATGTACACAAATAAGTGCCGGCTTATGTATTTTTAATTGGATCAAATAAAACCCAAGCTGCAAACAAACTCAAATTTCAATTACCTCCCTAGTGAGGGGATTTCCTGATAGCGTCTTTAAAAAAAAAAAAATTGAAAAAAAAAAAGAAAAAAAAACCCGTAGCTGCCAAGCCTCTGCACATCTGACAAGACCAGCCCCTGGAAACTGGGGATCCACAGACTCCGTTACTTCTCGACAGCGCAGGAAATCAGTACCCCGATGGGGACGGGTTTTCTCTCCCTCTCTTTTTTTCCCCCTTCCAACTCAAATATGCAATCCGAATAACGCACAAAACTTGGCGGTGGGGTTGCTGGCCACCTCCGGGGTTGCAATTTTCGGGGCGAGTGCGCGCTAGTGCGTAAGAAGGGGGGCGGAGGAGGCGCGCGCTCCGAGGACGCGCCGGGGCCCCCCGCCCCCTCCCGGAGCAGCAGCCTGGCACCAGCCCACCCTCCTCCACCCCTGCAAACAGACGCAGGACGCCAATCGAGCAACTTCTCCGCGGGGGCGGCGGGGCGAATAGCGGTCACCCGAGCCCCCGCGCGCCGCAGAAGGGCCAGGGGGTCCCCGCCCCGGGGGCGGGAGGGTGGGGGGCGCTGCCGCGCGCCCCGCCCCCCGCCCTCCTGGCCCAGGGCCGGGGGCTGCCCGCACCCGCGGCCCGCAGCGGCGCACTCCCAAGGACGGCCGCCCGGACCGAGCGCGGCCTCGGCGGGAGCGGGGCGCGGCGCAGGCCGGACCCAGCGTCAGGCCTCAGGCCGCCGCCTGTGCTCCGCCAGGCCGCCAGCCCCGCTCGGACCCCGGCGCAGCCGGGCCTCGGCGCCGCCGCAGCCCCTCATCCCGGCTCCATTCATAGGGGCGCCCAGCCCGGCCGGCGGGGCGGGGCCAGCGACCCGCGGACAGGGCCGGCCCGCCGAGGCCGGCAAGGAAAATAAAAAGTTAAGAGAAGAACTTACCTAAAATGGCTCCTGCAGCAGCCAAAATACAAACAGCTATTATTTGGTGAAGTTTAGCTCAGACACCCTGCAAGGACACCCTAACGCAGCTCGGTCCCGCCTTCCCGGCCACGCCATTGGGCCCCGCCGGCCCAAAACACAGACTCATTGGCGAGCCGGGCCGTCGCTCAGGCAGAAGCCCATTTCAAGCTTGCTTGCAGAAGCGAGTGATGGGCTCGCTCCATTGTGCTCGTATTTGCATGGATGTGATCGCGGCGCTGATTGGCCGCGGCCGGCCACGTCCCGCCCCCTGCCTCGCGCCCCCCGCCTAGGAGACGCCGAGGCGCGCGGCCCCGCCCCCTGGGACCGAGCTCCGGGGCCACGGGGGCGGGGCGGGGCCGGGGTCCTGCGGGCCGAGGGGGCGGGGCGGGGTCCCGCACGCCGCAGACCGCAGGCAGGGGGCGGGGACCGGGAGCGCGCGGGCCGGACGGGGCCGGGGGCGCGGGCGGCTGCTGGGCCTGCAGGTGGTGGTCTCCCAGGTAGCGGGGCTCGCCTTCTGCAAGACCCGGGGCTGGGGTCCCCAGGGGTGCGAAAAGACGTGGCTGGGGGTCTCGCGTTCGCAAGGATTTTTTCTTTTTTTCTCCAAGGCGAGGTCCGGTGGACAGATGCGGGAAACGGCGAGGGTCCCGCAGGTCGGGAAGAGATGCCAAGAAGCCTTAGCGGAGAGCCAAGAAACCCCCACGCTTTTTCTCCAGCCGCATCTCCAGCTGCCCCTCCTGGCTCCCTGCACTGGACAGGCTTCTTCCCAAGACCCTCGCGCGCCCTGGGAATTCTCAGCCCCATGGATCCCGCTGCGCGTGGGATAGCCCTCCGGAAAAAAAAAAAATCAGGTGTCGCGCTCCGGGTGTGTTGATGTTCAGGCCTCGCTCCCCCACCTCCGTGGTAGCATCCTCAAGGACATGCCCGGGCACGGCAGAGATTCATCTCATTGTTTAGCAATCTTTAACTCGTTCGTGAGTAACTAGTTTTTTGAGTGCCCACTGAGTACCAGGGATTGATCTGAGACAGGGGAGACGATGGTCAATAGGACAAAGGCCTATGTCCCGTGAAAGAGGCCTGCTACGGGGAAAGACAATAAACACAGGAGGAGCAGGTTGGGACAAATATTATCAAGAAAACAGAGGGAGACAAGGAGGGAGGGAGTATGCCCTGCCTGACTTGGACCCCACCCTGAACTAGCAGTCAACTGCCCCTCTTACCCCTTATCCGCACCCTGTCGTGGTGTTTCTTGAGCACCCACTAAAAAACTGATTGGATTGTAACATAGTAGCTCCACTTACCTCAGAGTGGAATGCTCTGAGTCCTGAGGGTTCCAAGAGCAGTTTGTTAGGTTTATTATTGAAGGTAAACACGGTTTCAGTTGGACAGGGTTCCTGTAATGGTTTAACAAAAGAGGTAGCACTGTAGCACTGTCCTCCTGTTGTTCATCGATTTGCTGGAGCGGGCACCAGTAATGTCTCTATTGTGAGGCTTCTTGTTACTGATTTTGGCGTATCGAATACGCCACGGGAAGCTTGCCAGGCTCTGCCATGCGGGTTATTTTTTTTAAAAAATAACAACCACAAGGGTCAGTTTTATTATTTAGTATTTATTAGGGGTGGGGGCATTTGCATACTCTTCGGTGCTGGGGAGAGTACTCCTGGTGTGTCTGTGGTGCTGGGGATATATGGAAGGCCAGCTGTATGCAAGGCCAGCAAACACCTTGACCCCTTGCTGTTTCTCCCCTGGAGAGAAACTATTTTTGTTTCTTTAAAACCCCTGTGAGCCTATGGTTTTCAGCCTGTAGCCCAAACTGCTGAGAACCTCTTGAGTTCTTAGCAGATGTAAGAGATGTCTTCAGTCCCAAATGCAGGTCTCTGCCACCTGCCTGCCTCACCTGTGCCTTGCTCTCCTCCAACTGAAGCCCGAACGGGATGCCTAAAGTGCCTTTCTTCCTGAAACAAACATTTCTAAAGCACCAGTTAGGTCCCAGGGATTGGTCTCGCTGCAAGAGATGCAGCTGGGATTTGTGGAGGACACGGCCTCAGAGACTTCTAGTCCTATGAAGCTGCTGGCAAGCTAGTTGGCAGAGAGCTGTCTTCCCCCGCCCTGCTTCACAGGGGTATTAACTTGCCATCTTGAACCAGCTGCTTCAGGGGCTGAGGCTGGACCAGGCACCTGGAGCCTAAAACTCTCAGCCTGAACTCCTGGGGCTCAGATCAAGGCACTTTTGTTTCTGGAAAGGGCCTGGGAGCAAGGCTATATTGAAGACATCCCTGGTGACTCTAATTATGAGTGTCAAGTAGCTTTCCCTTTGCACAACGGAGTCTCTCTCCCACAGAAAAAAAGAAACAAGGAAGGAGATGGGGGAGGAAGGGGAGTCCAGATAGAGAAGCCTGCTTATGCCAAGTCACGGAAACAAGAAACAGCCTTGAGAGGCATGAAGGCAGGGAGGAGGAAAGAGGTAGACTGTCAGCAATTCCTATTTTTGGGGGGTCATATTCATAAGTACTGGAGGGGTGCATGGCCCAGTAGTACTTGCCATGAAAGCTATACCCAGCACTGCTGACGGTGGGTGGTATGCAGCGCTTGGCGCAAATCATGAGCCTTGTACATGCGAGGCATGTGCTCTGCTACCCACGCCCCCAGAAATTCCTGTTCTTAAATATGAGCAAAGACAATAGACTAGGAGCTGGACAATAGGCTAGTACAGCAGGCAGGGCACTTGCCTTGTATGCAGCCAACCCGGGATTGATCCCCAGCACCCCACAGGGTATCTCAAGCATCTCCAAGAGAAAGTCTTGAGCACAGTCAGGAATAAGCCATGGGCGCCACTGGGTGTGGCCCCAAACAATAATACAGTAGCATGTAGGAAGTTAAAAAACAGAAACATAAACATTATACTACTAAACAACAATAAAAAAATGGATAAGTAATGACTGATTCACAAGTGAGTAGTATGCGTACAAGAAGGCAGCAGATTGACCTTTAGAGTCAAATCTCCAGAACTGAGTGGGGTTAGTGGAAGCTGATCCTTAAGACATTTTCCTGGTGTCCAGGGAAGTGTGGGAAAGCCCTGGAGGAGACATAAGAGCTGAGTGGCTTTTAGCTGTACCCCTTCATGGACCTGTCTTAGCCTGGGTTCTCCAGAATGCAGAGCCTGGCTCTCTAAGTCAGAAGGGAACGCAAAAGGAGGAAGGGAGAGAGGAAGGAAGGGCCAATAAATACCAGAAGGGTTATTTCACCTTTACTAAGTGGAACTCATTTCTCCTCAAGGGATTGTATGTTAAGAAGCTACATAAGCTCTAAGCAGGGGAAGGAAAAGAGGGGAAATTTACTAACATTTCTTGTATTGGCTGAAATCTCATTCCAATTATTCATACATTGATGCCAATAGAGTTAGGTCCCAACACTTAATGTCAAGAGGCATGCAGAAAGGCCAAGAGGCACAGTCCTATCAGAGTGCTGCTTCCTGAAGTTAAACGTAGCCACAGAAGCTTCTGGAACAAGAGGTGGTTGACACTAAGAAGTTCTCAAGGTCTGATACCCAGAGGCTACAAATAATGGACATTTTTTTTTTGTACCATATGGTAGGTACATGTTCATAAAAGGCCCCAGAAGAGCACTCCTTAGGAGCTCAGAAGGACTTTCACTGGTTCTGGAACTTTCTGATAATACTGTCGATAGAAAGTGCATGCTGCCTTCCTGTCGATATTTATTTGCTTTTAGTTTTTTTTTTTCATTGGACAATAAGCTTCCTCACTCTTCTTTATATATATATTTATATATATATATTTTATCAGACTATTTTGTCAGACCATTTTCTTTTCCTCCTAGGTTCACAGCAAAACTACGTTTCTCAGTAATCAGGTAGGTCCAAGTGACTGAGTCCTAAAAACGGAATCTAGAGAGCAGTGATTGATAGATACCACTGCTAGACAACCGCTAAGACTTTTTATGTGTTTATCTTGGTCTTTTCCTCATCAGCCAGCCAGTTGTAAAAATATTCTCTGTAGAGCTTAGAGTCCTCAGAAACTGACAGTGGAATCAGCCTGGGTCCCTGATCCCTTGTGCTTACCTGTACTGGGCAATGCTATGAGGAGAAATAAATTGTCATTGTGTCAAATCTCTGAAACGTGAAGGTTGACTGTTTCAGTCATTAGCGCACTCCGACTAATATAGCATTTTTCTAACTTCACTGAATTCTATGCCCCTTGGGGCAGGCATCATGTATATTTGGCTCTGTAACTCCAGTGCTTGTGCAATGCCTGACACATAGTAGGAATTGCTCAAACTATGAATGGGTGTGAATGAGTTCATACCTGAGCTAAGTCTTAAAGGATAAGAGGTAGAATGCCAGCAAAGTGGCAGTTAGGAAATGTCTACTGTTGAGTGTGTGCAGACTAGAGAAACCAGGGAAAAGATATTCGGGTCTTAGCAGTAAAAATGGTTCATGATCTGAGAGATGGCCAGGGTAAGGTTAGAAAAAAGGCAAGGACCAGATCATATGTCTTACTCATTCCCTGAAGGAGTTTGAATTTCATCTACAGGAACCATTTAGGGCACTTAAATAGGAATATGACATCATCACGTTTGTTTAAGAAAGAGTTCCCAGGGCCAGAGTGCTAGTACAGTGAGTAGGGCATTTGCTGGCACGTGGCTGACCCGGGTTTGATCCCTGTCATTCCATATGGTCCCTTGAGCACCGCCAGGAGTAATTCCTGAGTGCAGAGCAAGGAGTAATCCCTGAGGATCACTGGGTATGACCTAAAAAGCCAAAGGGAAAAAAAGGAAAAAAGGAAAGAGTTCTCTAGGGGCTGTGAGATTCTGTCATGAGTAGGACACATGCCTTGCATGCAGCCAACCCAGATTTGATCTCTGGCACCCCAGATGGTACCACAGCACTGCCAAAAGTGATCCCTGAGCCCAGAGCCAGGAGTAAACCCTGAACATGGTTGTAGTACAAAACAAAACAAATCCAAAAGAAGCTCTCTAGTAGCTAAGAAGGATGGATTAAATAAAGGGTGAGGCAAAAATTAGACCTTTGAAAACAACATTGCCCTTGGCCCCAAGTTATTCCTTCTTTATTGAAGAGGCTTGGGATTGATTTGATTTGGGAAGTTGTGCTCTAGCCTTTCTCATTGCTTATTAGCATATTTAAAACTCTGAGAGATCTTGCACTAATAGATGTTAAACTTGTTTTCTTGGGGTTTTTTTTTTTTTGCCACACCTGGAGGGAGATAAGTCCCATCTCAGAACTTGTAGGGGAATATGCAGTGCCAGGGATGAACCTGCATGCAAAACTTGTGCTCTAGGGTCTGAAGAAATGGTATAGTGGGTAGGACACTTGCCTTGCATGCATCCTACCGGTTCCATCCCTAGCATCCTATGTGGTCCCCTGAGCACCACCAGGAGTAATTCCTGAGCAGTGCCAGGTGTGACCCCAAAACAAAACAAAACATGCGATCTAGCCTGTTTAGCTGAATTTCCACTTCTGTTAAGCTTTTAAATAATAATTCTCAAAATTATTTGACCCCAGAACCATCTTTTTTTACTTAATATTTATCAAAACTGGTACAGACACAGACCTAAGGATATTACAGGTTTGTTTCTAAATCACTGCAATGAAATAAGTCTTGTGATAAATGTGTCCTTGTTCTTAAATTTCCCAGTGCATATGGAAATTTATGCTTTCAAGACACTGCAGTCTCTTATGTGAGCAGTAGCATTATATCTAAGTAAACACTGTACATGCCTTAATTAAATGTGGCACAGAAACACAATGCGAGCACCTACTGCTGGAAAAATGGTGCAGACAGACTGCTAGATGCAGGCTTGCCACAACATTCAATTTGTTAAAAAGCAATATCTTGGAAGCACAATAAAATGAGGAATGCCTACATTGGAATTGAAGTTTATTTTGTTTTGCATAAAAGAAATCTGGGGTGCAAGCAGTCTAAAAGTGGCTTGGTAGATCTGTATTATCTTAGGGTCCAGGCCTCCACATTTTTGTTACTATACTTATCTATAGTTCTCAAGGTTAATTCATGGCCCTCGATGGCTGTTGGAGCACCTGTCCTTGGAAGAAAAAGGAAAGGCAAAATGGAAAAGGTGAAGCTGAATCATGTCCCTTAAATAGCCTTCCTAGAATTACTACACAATGCTTCTGCTTACATCATGTTGGCCAGAGTTTGTCCTATGGCCATGTCAAGCCACAAAAAAGGTTGGGAAATACAGTATTTTATTTTGCTTGCCTGTAGTGCCAACTTAAAAAATGAGGTTTTGTTACTAAAGAATAGAGAAATTCAGGGCTGGAGAGATAGCACAGCATGTAGGGCATTTGCCTTTCATGCGGCCAACCCAGGTTCGATTCCCAGTATCCCATATGGTTCCCCGAGCACCGCCAAGAGTAACTCCTGAGTGCAGAGCCAGGAGTAACCCCTGTGCATCGCCAGGTGTGACCCAAAAAGAAAAAAAAAAGAATAGAGAAATTCAACTAGTGGTCTCTGACACAATGTCCCACAGAAGTAATATCCTATGGGACATAAATTAAGATAAAATGAGAAGGAAGGAAACTGGTTTTCTTAAACTCTGTTTAGGTACCATACCAGATAATCAGCTGCTACTTCCACCTCAGTGCTGGTATAGAGAGGTCACTCCCAGCAGTGTTTGGGGGAACCATATGATGCCAGAGGATGGAATATGAGGCTCCTACATGCAAAGCATGTGCTCCAACCCATTAAACTATCTCTCTAGCTCTTTTTAAAACATTTAGGGGGCTGGAGAGATAGTACATCAGGTAGCGTTCTTGCCTTCAATCCCTAGTACCCCATATGGTCCTCCAAGCCATGCTAAGAGTGGTGCCTGAACACAGAGCCAGCAATAAGTCCTGAGCAACATTGAGTATGACCCCAGAACAAAACTGTATTTATATACATATAATCAGGTTAATATATTTTTGTTTGTTTGGGGGCCACCACACCTGGCAATGCTCAGGAGTTGCTCCTGGTTCTGCACTCAGGGTTCACTCCTGGTGGTGCATAGGAGAACATACGAGGTGGCAGGGATGGAACCTGGGTGGACTGCATGCAAAGCAAGTGCCCTACCTATTGCACTATCACTTCAACCACTCCTTAATCAGATTATTACAGAAGTATGATTCACATACAATTTGTCTTCTACAGGTATTCATTGGGAGAATGTTTGATATATTTGTGCAGCTCTCAACCCAACCCACTTCTTTTTGGTGTTTTAGGGTTTTTTTTTCACTTTCTGGGTCACACCCAATGATGCTCAGGGGTTACTCCTGGCTCTGCCCTCAGGAATCACTCCTGGAGGTGCTCAGGGGACCATATGGGATACTGGGGATCAAACCCAGGCTGGCCACATGCAAAACAAACTCCCTATCCACTTTAACTATGGCTCTGGTCCTCCAATCCAATTGGGTTTTTTTGTTTGTTTGTTTGTTTTTGTGTGTGAGGGTTTTTTTTTTTTTGGTGGTGGTGGTGTTTTTTGGGGGTTTTTTTGTTTTGTTTTGTTTTTTGGGTCACACCCAGTGATGCTCAGGGGTTATCCTGGCTCTGCACTCAGGAATCACTCCTGGTGATGCTCAGTGGGACCATATGGGATGCTGGGGATCCAACCCAGGCTGGCCACATGCAAGACACAGCCTACCTGCTGTGCTATGGCTCTGGCCCTCCAATTCAGTTTTAAACCATTTCTATCTCTCGCCAAAGTTCCTTTCTTTTCTTTGCCTTCAATCCTTACTCTTACATCTAGGCCCAGGTAACCATTTCTTTTCTTTTCTTTTCTTTTCTTTTCTGTATTTTTATCTTTCCTAGAAACTGCATTTATATATGGAATAATACAGTATATACTCTTTTGTGTCAGGCTCATTTCACTTAACACAATGTCTTTGTGATTCATGCATGTGGTTAGAACCTACTGATGGTTCACTTTCTTTTGTTACTTAATAGAGTGCTATTGTATGCCCATGTCACCTTTTGTTTGTTTTTATTTTTGTTCTTGGAGGGCCACACCTGGCAGTGCTCAGGAGTTACACGTGGCACTTCACTCAGGAATTACTCCTGGCAGTGCTCAGGGTACCATATAGGATGTCAGGGATCAGACCCAGGTC
Organism: Sorex fumeus; assembly: GCF_029834395.1. NCBI lineage: Eukaryota > Metazoa > Chordata > Mammalia > Eulipotyphla > Soricidae > Sorex > Sorex fumeus. The sequence continues at coordinate 5,072,402 of NW_026606101.1, read as the reverse complement.
AGCCACATGCAAGACAAGGACCCTACCTGCTATACTATCCATTCTACCTTCTGTTTATCTACCCACCAACTGATGGACCTCTGGACTATTTCCACCTTAGGAATGTCATGAATAACAATGCTATGAACATTCACATTTACATTCAAGTCTTTGTGTGGACAATGTTTTACTTTCTCTTGTGTAGATACCTAAAGAAACTCGGTTAAAATGGAACGCAGTCAGGGGCCAGAAAAATAGTACAGGAATTTACATTTACCTTGCATCCTGCAGACCCTGTTTCTATTCCTGGTTCCTCATGGTTCCCCAAGCACCATTGGGAGCAACCTGCAAAGTCAAAATTGGAAGTACACCTCCAGCAACACTGGGTGTGTCACCTGCCTCCTGCCCCCCACTGCCAGAAAACTAAATTTAAGAATAAGAGAAATAGGTACAGGGGTTAAAGCATTTTGTTTGCATGACTGAGCCCAGTGTGATTCCCAGAACCACATATGGTCCCAGCACTGCCAGGAAAAGCCCCTCAGCACAGAGCCAAGAGTAAACTCTGAGCACCTGCAGGTGTGACCCAATCTAAGCAAAAACTATCTCAATTTAATTCATTCAATGAAAGGACCTTTATTCAATGCCTTATGCAGTCCTAGGTACCATAAATACCATGACACCAGGGGTGACATCACAGAAGTGAAAAGGTCCTCAAGGAGTGGAATGGAGTGCTGTGGGGGCCTGTTCTGGAAGGATCTCCCTCAGTCAGAGAGATAAGAAAAACTCTCTGAGTTCTACAGTATGGAAGAACTACTACCTCAGTGTAGTAGTAATGATTACTTCAAAGTAATACATTTATGGGGCCATGTACTTTTTCTTTTCTTTTCTTTTTTCCTTTCTTCTCTTTTTTCTTCTTTTTTCCTCCCCTCCCCTTCCATTTGTGATGATTGCTAGTGTGAGTGTATGTTCTGATTGTATTGTTCGCCCAAGATAACACATTTGAATTGTGGCAAATTTACACACCTGCTCGCCAGAGATTACACACCAGGCCACAGTGTTGGCACATTAGTTGTTATGCTCACAGTGGGTCACACACTTTGGTTGTGATGCTCACACACACCAGACTGTGGTGCAGCAGAGAGTTGCAGTGCCAGGGGTCTCACAGGTGTCCAGATGGGCTGTGCTCAGCATATGTGAGCAGCAGCAGGTACTGAACCCACATCTTCATATTTGCAAGGTGGGTGCTTTTGCCACTAAGCCATCCCCTGCCCTCATCCTCTTATGCTCTTGCCAACAATTCTGAGACAGTTTGTAGGTGTTTGGTTCAGATAAAATCCCTATGTTGTAACCTCTCAGACTTCTTTTTTGTTTGTTTTCTGACGAGACCAAAGCCAATATAACAAGCTGCAGAAGAAAATCAACTGTATCCCTTCAGAATCACATCTCACTTACTGCCAGAAAATGGTGTTCCCCAGCCAGATCACGAACCTTATTCCCCAGAGATGACTGTGAGTAGTTTGTGGTTCTTGGGCAGAGAGTCACTATAAAAGGAGGAAAGTGGACATCAGTGTTATTCTCATTCTCAGCCTCCAAACTGTGTGCAGTGATTTGTCACTGAGGAGTTCCCAAAAGTGACCCACAGTGTTGAGATACAACTGCCAGTGAAGTGAAGAATGTGTGTAATGTCTCTGTGCCTTGGACAAACTTGGATATGACTCATGAAGCCCACAGACTTTGGGGGCTGATAGATCTGGTTGAAAGCCCAGTTGTACCACTGGTGGTGTCAGGAACTTACAAACCCTGAATTCTGATAAAAAGTCTGTTCAGTGATTAAGTGGTTCATATGACCTACCTAGTGTGTAGTAAATGCACAACCAATGATTAATTGCCTCTTTACCATGACATCCTTTCTCTGATCCTCATTTTCCCATGTCCCATGCAGAACTTCCTGCCTTCCCTTGGCGTTGCTCTTTTTGAAATACTTTCATTGCATTGATTTGTCTGAAGTCAACCTCTGTTCTTGCCTGTGGCCTGAGGGGCCTTCTTCTGTTTTTTAGAGTTCCTTCTGCTGACATGTGATCTCTAGCCCTTCTATATTAATCATAGTGGTTTAATGCTTAATGAGCTTGCAAAGCTCTCACCCACAGTCACTCACAACCACTCTTTTGATTTTATTGTTGTTGGATTTTTTAGGGGGGTCACACGCAGAGGTACTCTGGCCAACTTCTGGCTTCTGTGTACAGGAATAGTTCTGGAGGTGCTTGGGGGACTATGTAATACTGGGGATCAAACCCAGTTCTTCTATATTTACTCAGTCCTTTGAACTCTCCTCAGTCCCTAGTCCTCTGATTTTTCTTAAATCTTGGTTTATACATATGAATGACTGTTCACTTTCAGTAACTATGATTTATGGAAAGTCACACTTCAAATGTTCTCGGGAAGGATTTTTAAAAAACATTGGTCATCCTATTCTGAAACAGCGCCATAAATCCTTCGTTCTCATTCAGCAGTGTACTTTCCTATAGCAACACAATTTTAACCATAAAAACTAGTTACCAGGCCTCAAGTTATTCTTGAATCCTTTCCCTTATGTATATAATTCTACTATCAGTATTACTGACCAATTTAAGGAGACTACCACCTGGGCGGGGGGGGGGGGGGAAGCAACATTGGTTTTTTGTTTGTTTTGTTTGTTTATTTTTTGGGGGTGGTCACACCGGGTGATGCTCAGGGGTTTCTCCTGGCTCTGCACTCAGGAATCACTCCTAGCAGTGCTCAGGGACCACATGGGATGCTGGGGATCAAACCTCAGTCGGCTGCATGCAAGGCAAACACCCTATCCTGTGTATTACTGCTCTGGCCCCAAGCAACACTGTTTTAGACTTAAGGAATAAAGCACTGATCTTTTTATTCATTATTTAATTGATTTTTTTAAAAAACTTAGGTAACTTACAATTTTATTTTAAATAAGCCGATGAGCAAGCTTATGTCTATTTCCAATCTTGATTGCCCCTTTCCATCTAACATAAAACATTCACAGAGCCCTGCTCTTTTTACAATGAGCTCCAAGCTGGGATTTAAGTTCTTATTTGGCTCCCTTCTCTAGAAAGTAAGGCTGACTTGTGTAACCAAGAAGTCATTGTGAAAATGATTGGACTAGGATCAGAGTGATAGTACAGAGAGTAGGTGCTTGCTTTGCATGTAGTTGACCAAGGTTTGATCCCCGGCATTCCATAGCGTGCTCCAAGCCCACCAGGAGTGATCTCTGAGTGCATAGCTATGAGTAAGCCCTGAGCACTACCAGGTGTCACCCAAAAAACAAACAAAAAACCAAACCAAAACAAAACACAAAATGACCAGACTAAAGAGAGAGAGAGGTCAATGGACTGAATGTGTGCTTTGCATGTGGGAAACCTGGGACCAATCCCTAGCCCTAGCACCACATGGTCTCTCAGCATGGATGACAATGACCTCTGTGCCCATAAGTACTGTAGGCTTAGTATTGCCCAAAATATAAAACACAATATGACTTCCAAGGCAAGGCATACTTAGTATGAGGGATTGTTTGCATCTGCCTTGTCTTCTGGGATCTTTTCCAATGGGAAAGAAGTTGACATTATGAGAATTTTCAGCAGCACCATTGAAAAGTCAGTGTGAGAAGCCTGAGGTCTCTTTTCAAAATCTGTATGAATGGGACACATTGGAATGGGTCTTCCAGCCCTGGTAAAGTTTTTAGATGAAATTACATCCCTCAGCATAGTCTTGAAGCTAACCTCTTCAGAGACCCTTTTAACCACCTAATTAAGCCACTCTCCAATTTCTGATTTACAAAAGCTATATGAAATAATTCATGTTTATTATTATAAATTCTTAGCTTGGTGGCACAAGTTGTTGTTGCAACAACAGATAACAAATAAGATAACTTAGAATTTCCTAGATGACACTCATTGTTTATTTTCTGATATGTAAAGAATGCTTGATCATTGTATAAGCTTGTCCACATTTCAAGTGTTTTCTCAACATACAGTCTGCATTCAGATATTTTAAATGGTTTCATTGCTAATTTTATTTTTTTTATTTTTTAATTTTTTTTGCCTTTTGGGTCACACCTGGGGATGCACAGGGGTTACTCCTGCTCTGCACTCAGGAGTTACTCCTGGCGGTGCTCAGGGGACCATATGGGACGCTGGGAATCAAACCCGGGTCGGCCGCGTGCAAGGCAAACAGATATTGACTACCTGTTCTATAACCTATTAGTTAGTAATAGAAAATCCAGATAAATCATTAGCCATTTGAATGAGACTGATAATGATAAGGTGCATTTATCTATCTGGTCCCATTTGTTACAAACTATTCTTAAACTTTTATTGCTGTAGGTAAAACTCTGGATGTCAAAAAGTCCAACCACTTTTTTGGAGATTGTTTTGGGGCCACACTCAGCTCAGCGGTACTCAAGGCTTACTCCTGGCTCTTCAATCAAGGATCACTCCTGGCTCAGGGACCATAAAGGGTGCTGGCACTCCTGGCTCAGGGACCATAAAGAGTGCTGGGGATTGAATCAGGTCAGCCAAATGCAAGCCTAGCACCCTACCTACTGTATTATTGCTTCAAGCCCCTTCAACAACTTTTCTATAGATATATTGCCTCCCAAATTCACATACTGAAATCTTTCCTGATGTGATGATTTTTATAAGAGTTTTTTAGTGGGTCACAAAATTGTGAGGTAGGAGACCCCATGAATGCAACTAAGGTCCTTATAAAACAGACCTTAGAGAGTTCCTTTTCTGCTTCTGCCTTGTGAGGGACAAATGAAAAATGACTATGAACATGAACTAGACACTGTTTACTGACACCTTGATCTGGGCTCATCGTCTTTGGAACCATGAGAAATAAATGTTGCTTAAGACACCTTCTCCCTCCCACCCTCCCTTTCTCTCTCTCTCTTTCTCTCTCTCTCTTATCTCTCTATCTATATATAATATATTCTCTACATATATGTACACACATGCGTATACACATACTTACATTTATATAAACAGCCCAAATGGAATAAAATGCATTTCTTTTGCTTTTTCCGGGAATTCTAGAAAATTCTAGAAGGTAATCAAATTATAGGGAAGAATGTCCCCTTAGTTAATAAACAAAGGACAGTTACATTGATAATTCAGGTTGGCTAATATTTGCCAAACACTAGTACCAGACTCTGTTCTTTATGTTTTATGTACATTGATTTAATTTTCAGGAAGAATGCCCTCCTAAGCAGTTGGCAAAACTGAGGTATGTCATTGGAAAGAATGTAGTAGAACCTTGAACTCTTGTCATCTTTCTTATTAGCCACAGGACCAAGAGATGAACTGGGGCACTGGCTGCTATACCCACTGAAATTCATTCCAGTGACTTGGGTTCCCTGGGCTCTTGATCCAGGTATCACAAGTAGAAACAAAGTTTTGATCTTATAGAAGGAAAAGTGAAAAGAAAGCAGGTCAAAAAAGACATACAAACAAAAATATCCTCAGGACATAGATAAATATGTATGTCTTAATGTTCACTGGATATGGAAATGAAAGAACTCTTCCTGAGTGGTGTTGATGGGTACACTCTGAATGTCTTTAATACACTTAAAAGTACTTAAGATGGTCATTTTTTGTGTTATATGTATTTATTTTATTTGTTTTTTGGTTTTTAGGCTACTCCCAGCTGTGTTTAGGGATCATTTCTGGCAGGGCTGGAGAACCATATGTGGTTCTCAGATTCAAATCTGGGTCAGCCACAGAGCATTAAACCTGGGTCAGGCAAGTGCCTTCCCTACTGTACTATTTTTCTGGCCCATTATAGGTATTTTATTACAATAAAAAGTGGGGGACAGGATGGGGAGGATAGATGAATAACTATAACTTCAATGGATTGACTTAGTTAAAACAGTGGCTCTCAAAATGTAGTTCCTGAACCAACAGCATCATCTGGGAACTAGGTTGAATTTCATATTCTTGGGCAACAACCCAAGCCAGCTAAAGGAAACAGTCTAGAGGGAAGACAGCGTGCTAAGGTCTGAGATCTATTGACTTAGGGGACATAGTTGTGACCAAATATAGGTTATATAACTCCCAAACCTTAATACAAGTAGTCAGTATAGTGCCAGTCTTGGAGTCTGGAAAGAATAGTCACATCCTCATTCCAGCCCAAAGGAAATATGAATATCTATTTCACATAGCGTGAAATAAAGCAAGAATCTTTATCATGCCTAACCCAGTCATTTGAGATTTCTGAGGTGGGGTGGGGATTATATATACATATAAGTTATCTTGAAAATATAGATGAAATGCCTACTGTGTTGGATGAGATCAATTTTGGGAAAAGACTGCAAAAGGGCTTGTCGGGGGGGACCCCACACCTGGTAATGTTCAGGGATTACTCTTGGCCCTGCATTCAGGGATCATTCCTGGAGGGGGTTGAGGGACTATATGGGGTGCTGGGGATCAATCCCTGGCACATGCAAGGCAAGTGCCCTACCTGCTGTATTATCACACCAGCCCAACATAGCTAATCCCTTTGTGTATTATTTATACATGGCTTAGTGATGGTGAGTGCCCATATATCCATACAAAATCTTTTATCTTGAGACCCTAGGATATTCCAATTGCTGAGGAGTGATATATCCAATATCAGACTGCCAAATGGTAATAGGGAATTACAAGGGCGTGACCCTCTCCATCAGTTTCTAAAATGTTCTTTTGACTAAGGTTCTGACTACTGCACACTTACTATTAAATCTTTCTTGGGAAATTTTGACAAAGTGTGTCCTATGCCCGAAAGGCTGCATTTTAAGCTTCGTGAATAAGAATCAGTACATATGGGTCACCCAACAAATGGACACTATCTGCAGGTGTCTGGTCTACCAAGTCTGACTCCAGAAATTTCATCTCCGTTGAAAGATGAGCCCATTATGGAATCAGCTCTCATGTAGCTGTGATTGGTTCTCAGTGGTCTTGTCTTGATGGGTGTGCAGCAAGTAATTTGTCACAGATTATAGAGAAAGTTCCACCACCTAAAGAATTTTCCTCTAAACAAATAAATAAGTGATAACAGCTATTCTTATAATAATGTCACTCCTCTTCATCTGTATTCTGATGTGCTCTCCTGAGCATAGAGCAGGAAGTGACCTTTTAGCTGTTCTCTGGGAATGTCACACAGCCCACAGCTACTGTATCTGTGTCTCAGCCAGTGGTACAGACCATTACCAGTTCTGACAACTACAAATTATGGTGGAGTTTGTGACTGAGTGGTGATTGTACAGTTATTGCTATTAATGCTTCTGATTCAGTAGTAGATGACTTTTCCTACTTCAGTAATAGTATCTCTGAGGGGAAAGGACAGTGCAGGGATCCCTTGTGGTTAAAAATAAATTAAAGTGTAGAGAGATGGTACAGTGGATAGGGCGTTTGCCTTCCAAGCGATTGACCCAGGTTTGATTGTGGCACCCCATATGGTCCCTGAATATTGCTAGAAGTGATTCCTGAGTGCCAAGCCAGGTGTAACCCCTGAGCACAGCCAGGTGTGGCCCCAAACCCCAAAACAAACAAATAAGTAAATATAAAATATAAAAATAAATTTTTTGTTATTGCAATGCTTTGTTGCTGGTTTTGGTTTTATTTTTTGGCTGTTTTTTTGTTTGGTTTGGGGCCACACCCAATGATGCTCAGGGTTTACTCATGGCTCTGTGTTTAAGGATCACTCCTAATGGGTCTTTGGATGGGTTGCTGAGGATTGAATTTGGATTTGCTGCATGCAAGGCAAGCACCCTGCCTACTGTACTATCTCTCGGGCCCCTGATGGCAATGTTTGAGAGTTTTAATTGACTTTTAAATTTCAAGACACATTTGTGACCATCACACACAAATATTTGTAGTACTATTTGTCTGACTTCCCAGGATGTAAAAATAGACCTAGACTGTGAAGTGTTAAGAGTTTTATCCAAACCTCAGGTGTTTGTGGTGGGGGGTGGGGGGTGTGCTTAGGGAGGGTGCTGTTTAGTTAAAAGATTAGAGACAAAGAATGTAAAGATATCTTATGAATGATTTTAGTCAGGTAGTTGTATAATGTATAAATTGACCTGTGAGTGATTGGTGAATGAATAGGTATTCAAATAGATAAATGGAAATAATGAAATTAAGATAGATGGCTGGTAGGGCAGTCTAAATGGATGGCAGACAAGTGATTAGATAGATAAGTGGAGATAGATATGTTATATATGTTATATCACTGCCACTGTCCTCCCATTGTTCATCGATTTGCTTGAGTGGACCCTGTAACATCGTGAGACTTGTTACTGTGTTTGGCACATCTAATAATGTCACGGGTAGCTTGCCAGGCTTTGCGTGCGGGTGAGATACTCTCGGTAGCTTGCCAGGCTCTCCGAGAGGGGCAGAGGAATCAAACTCGGGTCGGACATGTTGGCTGCGTGCAAAGCAAATGCCCTACCTGCTGTGCTATCGCTCCAGCCCATATATGTTACATATGTACATATATATTGACAAAGGGCAATGGGTAGAAAGAAGGAAGGAAGGAAGGAAGGAAGGAAGGAAGGAAGGAAGGAAGGAAGGAAACAGATACGTGGATGAGTAATGAATGACCAAATTTAAGGATTCTTAGATGACAACAAACATGAACTAATGAATGAATGGATGACTAAATGCATAAGTGGTAAATTTTATGGCAGAGATAATAATAGCCTTCAAAGATATTCATATCTTAGTCCCTGAGATTTGTGATTATGTTAGAATATATAGTGAAAGGGAATTAGGATTGCTAAATATCTGACCTTGAAACAGGTGGATTTTTGGGGGTCACCTGGGTGCGCCCAATGTAGTCACAAATATTCTTTGAAAAGAGAGTAGGAGGGACAGAATCAGAGAGACTTGAACATGCGACAATGCTTGGTTTTTTGGTGTGGTGTCAAGAATGGAACCAAGGGGCTCAGATAGATACGCAGGACATGTGCTCTAAACTGAATTGCATATCCCCAGCCAACTTCTTGCTGAGTTTAAAGTTGCAGGAAAGAGATTTGAGTCCAGAACTGTAGATGAGCTTGGCAAACTAGAAAAGGCAAGGAAGCAGATTCCCGCTGGGGTTTCCAGAAAGACTGCAGCTCTAACACTTCCATTTTAACCCTTGAATGGCCATTTTGTCCTTCTGAACTCTACAACCATTGGATCAAACCTGTGCTGTTTTAAGCCACTAAGTCTGTGCTAAGCTCAAAGGGTTGAGTGCATGGTTGCATTCAGGAGGCCCAGATTTGATCTCCAGCACCACATGTGCCCTGCCTGCCCACACTGAAAAGGACTATGACCCCCACTATGAGCGCAGAGCTGGAAGTAGCCACCAAGTACTACTGGGTACAGCACTGAAAAATAAAAGCAAAACAAATGACAAATATATTCACAAATAAATCAATGGATAGAAGATAGATGCTTGGCCAACTAAATGGATAGATAATAAATGGATAAACAGTAAATAGATGGTTGGGTGAGTAGATGGATGAAAGGATGGTTAAGTAAGATACAGTTCTGGTTGTCTGGACGAAGATATGACTTGTTTCTCTAGGGCTAGAGATATAAGACAGCAGGTAAGGCAGACCCAGATTCCATCCTTGGCACCACATATGGTTCCCCTGAGTCCACCAGGAGTGACCCATGGATATAGAGCCAGGAGTAAGCCCTGAGCACCACAAAGCAGAACAAACCAACCTTGTTTCTTCTAAAACCAAAATCAAACCAAACTTCTGTCTATAATCTACACACTTTGATCCCAAATGTATGGAATTTTCCTCATGTGGGATAACTCTGGCACTGTCTGAAGTTGGTGTAGCCCCCACAAATAAGAGTGCTGTCCTCACAAGACTGCTCTCTCCCTCAGAATTCAATCCCATGTGCTGTGTCCCAGATTACCCATCCTTTTCTCTAAATTGTCTACAAATTGGTGGGGGTGGCAGTGGAAAGAGCTTTCTTTTTTTTTTTTTTTTTTTTTTTTTTCTTTTTTTTTTCCCTTTTTTTGTAGGAGTACTGCTATTTATTCAGCCACTGATTAGCTGATTGAATTGTGCATGAACTCCACCTTACTTTTTTTTTCTTTTCCATTTTTTACAATTTTATTTATTGAATCACCGTGAGAGCAGTTACAAAGCTTTTGGGTCTAAGTCTCAGTCATACAATGAAACACCTGTACCTTCACCAGTGCCCATTCTCCACCACCAAAAATCCCAGTATACCCCATCCCATACCCTCCCCCTGCCTGTGGGGCAGATGATTTCTACCTTACTCTCTCTCTACGTTGATCACATTCACTATTTCGACACCAGACCCACCATTATTTGAGATTTTACCCCAACACTCAGATCTGCTGAAAAGGCAACACTAGACAATTTGTGTTCTATTGCTGGTTATGAATAACATATGATGTCGTGTGGCTGCAGTAGGGCCATGTGGTTTTGAAATTCTGAAATTTTAACACTTAAATCTGGAGGGATTTCTGCCAAAAGACACTGGGTTTAGAGATCTGCTCCTGAGTCTCTGGGATCATGGCCGTTGAGCAGCTTGATGAGGACCCAGAGAGGCTGTTCATGGGTGATGACTTGGGGTCTCATTGGGGTGGGGAAGACAGGCCCAGCTCCACCTCTCTCCCCATCCCGTGAGACCCAACAAGTTTTGTCACTGCGGGCCCAAGCCTGACTGTCCAATGGCCTCTGGAGGATGACAGCCACCAAGTCGCCAAGAGGGAGCAGGCGGGGGGACAGCACCCATTCCCCCCCTGGGGTGGCCCGGCGACAGTAACCTACTGCGGGGTCCGGACACATTTCTGCCAAAAGCCGCTGGGATTAGAGATTTTTTTCTGAGTCTCTGGGATCAAGGCCGTTGAGCAGCTTGATGAGGAGCCAGAGAGGCCGTTTGTGGGCGATGACTTAGGGTCTCGTTAGGGTGGGGAAGACAGGCCCGGATCCACCTCCCCCCCCATCCCGTGAGATCCAACAAGTTTTGTCACTGCGGGCCCAAGCCTGACTGTCCAATGGCCTCTGGAGGATGACAGCCACCAAGTCGCCAAGAGGGAGCAGGCGGGGGGACAGCACCCATTCCCCCCCTGGGGTGGCCCGGCGACAGTAACCTACTGCGGGGTCCGGACACATTTCTGCCAAAAGCCGCTGGGATTAGAGATTTTTTTCTGAGTCTCTGGGATCAAGGCCGTTGAGCAGCTTGATGAGGAGCCAGAGAGGCCGTTTGTGGGCGATGACTTAGGGTCTCGTTAGGGTGGGGAAGACAGGCCCGGATCCACCTCCCCCCCCATCCCGTGAGATCCAACAAGTTTTGTCACTGCGGGCCCAAGCCTGACTGTCCAATGGCCTCTGGAGGATGACAGCCACCAAGTCGCCAAGAGGGAGCAGGCGGAGGGACAGCACCCATTCCCCCCTGGGGTGGCCCGGCGACAGTAACGTACTGTGGAGTCCGGATGCATTTCTGCCAAACACCACTGGGTTTTGAGATTTGTTTCTGAGTCTCTGGGATCCTGGCCATTAAGCAGCTTGATCAGGAGCCAGAGAAGCCATTCGTGGGCGATGACTTGGGGTCTCGTTGGGGTGGGGAGGACAAGCCCGGCTCCACCCTCATCCCGTGAGGCCCTGTGTGTCTCGTCACTGGGGGCCCAAATGTGACTATCCAGTGGCCTCAGACGGATGGTGGCCACTGGGCCGCCAGGGGGAACAGGCCAAGGCATGAAACCTATTCCCACCTGGGTTGGTCCAGCACCGGTAGCCTACTGCAGAGACCAGACGCATTTCTACCTAAAGCCACTGGGTTTTGAGATTCATTTCTGAGTCTCTGGGATCATGTCCATTAAGCAGTTCAATCAGGAACCAAAGAGATCTTGCCTCCAATTATATATATATAGCTGAGCCGGAGGTGGTTTGTGGGTGTGTTTCCCACATACCTAACTTTTGACCGTTTACTTTCTTGGTAAACTTTGCCCCAAGTTTTTGGGGTCTGATCAAAGGCACAGCAGCAATTTTGGGGTATCTAGAAGTCTGAAGGAGCAATGAGGCTGCTGATGCACTCGCCTCACAGGTACAGTTGGACCTGCTGGCGGCACCATACCCCCGGAAAGAGCTTTCTATGACTCTCTTTGGCTCACAGAACTCAGGGAAATTCCTTACCTATGTTGACATGCTTATTATAAAAGATATGCGTGAACAACCAGTTGAAGAGATGAATGGGGAAACTTCTAGAAGAGTGATAATGCAGAAGATTTTGTCCCTGTGGAATTTGAGGATATACTACTTTCTGGGTATTTTAATGAATGCATTAATCTTGGAACCTCTCTAAATCTCATAATTTAAGGATATTTATGGAAATATTTTTGAATATTTATGAAATATTTTATTTCAAATATAGGCAGAGACTGAAAACAAGGCTGAAATTTCAAGCTTCTAATTTTGGAGGTTTGTTTTCAGGTCTCATTCAGCAGTGTTCAGGGATTACTCCTGCTCTGTGCTTAAGGATTTCTCCTGGTGGTGCTTGGGGGACCATTTGGGGTGCTGGGGATTGAACCTAGGTCAACTGTGTGCAAGGTAAGCACCCTGCCTACTGTATTATAACTCTGGGCTCCAAGCTCTTAATTTTGGCTCCCTATCCTGAAGCTATTAGGAATGCCCTGGAATCACCTCTTTAGAACAAAATATGATCTTACCAGTTGGTAATTTCAAGGGATTTGCAAGCTTTGTATAAAACTTTCTGAACACAACACTGCATCACTCAAGAAATAACTAGGGTTTTAGGAGCTCTGAGTCAGAAACCAGGGAACCAGGCAGAGGGATAAGTTTATACTTATTATGTCACAAAGGATAAATAACTTAATACATCAAAAAAAGATGAATTGGCGGGTAAATAAATGGACAACTAGGTGTATGGATAGACATATAAGTGGATACATAAATACACAGAGACAGAACGTGGGCATATGTATAGAACATGGACAGAGAAATGGTTGTCTAATGAATGGGCAGAGGCCCTCCCGTTGTTCATCGATTTGCTCGAGCGGGCCCAGTAACGTCTCCATTGGAGATTTTGTTGTTACTGTGTTTGGCATATCGAATACATCACGGGTGGCTTGCCAGGCTCTGCCGAGCGGGCGAGATACTCTTGGTAGCTTGCCGGGCTCTCCGAGAGGGGCGGAGGAATCGAACTCGGGTCGGCCATGTTGGCTACATGCAAGGCAAACGCCCTACCGCTGTGCTATCGCTCCAGCCGGATGGGCAGAGAGATACCCATTATTGGTGGTTGATAATTAAATAGGTACATGCATATGTACATAAATGAAGAGATACTTGGTTGAAGATCTGTTTGGATAGATAGAAACTTGCAAGTATATATGTATGAATAAGAAAATAACTTTGCTTAAAAGCAGAAGCATTATCTTTGACCTGAAATGTCAATAGAAAAATGACCATTAAAGAAGGAAGTTAGTGTCTGGAGACATATAATAAAGTGGGTAGAGTGCTTGCCTTGCATGCAGTCAACTTGGGTTCAATCTCTGGCATCTCATATGGCTCCCCAAGTACCACTAGGAATGATCCCTGAGTACTGGGGCAGGAATAAGCCCTGAGCACAGCTGGGTGTGGTGAAAAAAAAAAGAGCTAAAATGTACACATTTATATGCACTGATCCTGCACTAATCCTGTATCCACCAGGATGAATCATTTCAAACAAGGTACCTCAGCACTCGGTGGTGGCTGTGTCTCAAATGTGATACTCTTTTATCCAGTAATTAACTTCTGCTCATTCCAGCCTCACAGAGCAAACATTGCTTTCTCAGGGAAATCTTACTTAATATGCTCTTATAGGATTGTATAGCTTTCTTTTCAATCTAACTTGCATTTGAATGCTCATGTGATTAGTTTTTGTCTCCTTCGCTAAACAGTGAGCTTCACATGGACAAGAATCTATGCCCATTTTCTCCCCATCACTTAAATCAGTCCTGGCACATTAGAAAATGCATTTTATTGGGGCTGGAGCAATAGCACAGCAGGTAGGGCGTTTGCTTTGCATGCAGCCGACCTGGGTTTGATTCCCAGCATCCCATATGGTCCCCTGAGCACCGCCACGAGTAACTCCTGAGTGCAGAGCGAGGAGTAACCCCTGTGCATCGCTGGGTGTGAACCAAAAAAGCAAAAAAAAAAAAAAAAGCCTTTTATTTATTTATTTTGCAAGTGCTTTTTTTCCCCCCCTAGATAAATTCAAACCATCCTATGTCACTCCCACTTAAATAATCAGGAAAAATCTTGTTCTGTTGCTGGGGCCTGACTGATACCAAAGTGATTTAGTCCACCTGGAAAAAAATGGAGTCTTTGACAAGGCTAGTACTTCTTTGAAAGGAGAGTATGTTATCTACCAACAGAGCCTCCATCTCCGGGCCAGTCCATCTGTCTCTGCCTTCGCTCAGATCCTCAGATCACCCAGCCGCCTCTTTGATTTAGACCTGATGCAGCTATCTCCAACCCTCGGCACCAGCTCGCTCTCTCTCTGCTCCTGCCCTGCCCCAGGGCTCGAGGCTTCAGAAGCCACATCTCTTCCTGACTAGAACCGCTCTGTCACTGATCAGCCTCCTTCCCTCTCATCTCTAGCTTCCTTTTGATCTGTTCACTCATCTGCTAGACTTCAGTGTGAGTTTTGTGATCTACTCTTCTACACCCCCCGCACAGAGGATCTGCAAGAAAGACACTCGGCTACTGGCTCTGCAAGAACTCCCAGGGTGCCCTTGAGTGGGCCGCATTCCGTCTTTGAGACTGTTCTGCAATCCACGCGAGAGCAGCAATAAATCTACGTCCTGGAGTGGTTGTGGAGATCAAACCAGATGATATAAATGAAGCTTCTAGCACTGTGACTGGCAACAGGAAGAGATGATCAATTATTCATTTTCCTCCTTTTCTCCCTTCTCTCTCTCTCTCTCTCTCTCTCTCTCTCTCTCTCTCTCTCTCTCTCTCCTCTTCCTGTCAGTTTTCTGCTTTTCAGTCAACAGAACAATTTCTAGTCCACATAAAACTAGTACTATTTAAAACAAAACTACACTGTGTTTTAGTACATAAAACAAAACTACACTGTGAATTGTTTTCCAAATAATTCAATTATAGCCGCGTTGGTTGTATAGTGGTGAGCATAGATGCCTTCCAAATAATTCAATTACAGACCGGTCAATTTTTAGCCACTTGAGTTTTACTAAACCATTTGAAACTGGTAAATAAGTTTCCGTGCTCACATTGAGAAAATGCAGAGCAAAATCAATACTCTAGAGAGTAGGAAGTGATGCCCGTGGGGTCCCCTGGTGACTTATGTGAAATGGGGAGGAGAGAGGCGGGGCAGCTGGGGGAAGGGAATCTGCCAGTTTCTCTCTACCTCTGCCCTCCTGGGGAATCGCTGGAGAATTCTAGGACTGAGGAGTGCGCTGTGAGCCTTGGTCTTTGCAGGAAAGAAAAGTCAAACCTTACCCTGTCTTTTGGATTGGTTGCCTTTGTCTCTCAGAAAAGAACCTCCACCCAAAAGGAGAGAGAGAACAAAAGGGAATGCCCTGCCACAGCGGCAGAGTGGGATGGGGGAGATGTGTGTGTGGGGGGGTGGGGGATAACGGGATCAGTGGTGGTGGAAAATGGGCACTGGTGGAGGGATGGGTACTGGATCATTGTATAATTGAAACCCAAGCACAAAAATGTGTAAGTCTTCAACTGTACCTCATGGTGTCTCACTAATAAAAATTAAAATCACGATCACGATCATCCTATTGTTCGTCGATTGCCTTGAGCAGGCACCAGTAATGTCTCCTTCTTCCAAGCCCTGTGATTTTAAACGAGCCATATTCTTTCAGGGTTAGAAGAATGAGACCCATCATTGTCACTGGTATTTGGCATATCGAATATGACATGGGAAGTTTGCCAGACTCTGCCGAGCGGGCAGGATACTTTTGGTAGCCTGCCGGGTTCTCCAAAGGAAAAACAAGATAATAAGATGTCGCACAGCCGCAAATGCAGCCGCACGCTTCCAGGATCTGGGTTTTATAGTCTCTGCGTCTTGGCCGTTGATGGGACCAACCTGGTGCGGGTGGCAGCTGGTGGGTGTGATGCCTACCTACTGGAAGATGGGGGATCAGGGTGGAGAAGGCCCAGTCCCAATTCGAGCAGGCTTGGAGATCTCCAAAAATTAAAATAAATTTTAAAAAAAAGAAAGAAAGAAAAGAACCTCAAGAGGAGGCAAGCAATGAAGTATAACAGGTGTGTGTGTGTGTGTGTGTGTGTGTATAGAGAGAGAGTGAGAGAGAGAGAGACAGACAAACAGAGAGAGACAGACAGACAAAGAGAGACAGAGAGAGAGGCATTCAAGAGAATGCAGTGTGGTGAGAAATGTACACTAGTGGAAGGAGGAAACCCAATCATGAACAACTTTGTTGCTGTGTGTATCTCACAGTGACTCAGTAGAGAGAGAGAGAGAGAGAGAGAGAGAGAGAGAGAGAGAGAGAGCAGTCTTCTACAGAGTGGAGAGAGCCCCAGTACCCATCCATCAAGGTATGAAAGGACACATCTCAAGAGGGAAGATTCGGGCTGTGGGCCTCACTGCGCTCCGCAGTGAGACATGTGCTCAGGCAGCATATGCACACACTCCCTTTGTTCAAGTTGGCTTAAATTCTCCCAAGCCACCCCACATGGGGCTTTCTATCTAGGTAAGAGCATGTTGCTAGGGTGGTTGCCAAGGGGAAGAATTGGGTGCAGTTGATAGTCTTCTCTGAAATTCCTTTCCTTGACCTCTGTTGCCACTGGAGTGTCTCTTGGAGAGGAGTCCAGCCTCCTCTGGGTCTATGCTGACCCAAGTCAAGGAGGTCTTATCAGGCCCTAGTTCCTGCGCTCACCAGGTGGTTTATTTTATTTATTTATTTATTTATTTATTTATTTATTTCAGAGCTGGAGCGATAGCACAGCGGGTAGGGTGTTCACCTTACAAGTGGCCAACATGGCCGACCCGCGTTCGATTCCTCCGCCCCTCTCGGAGAGCCCGGCAAGCTACCGAGAGTATTCGATATGCCAGACACAGTAACAACAAAGTCTCCAATGGAGACGTTACTGGGCCCGCTCGAGCAAATCGACGATCAACGGGAGGGCCTTTACCTTTACCTTTTTTCAGCAGCCTTAGGACTAGTTGGTATTATTACTTCCCAAGAACTCATTGCTGGGGGGAGCCTTTTCCTATCTACCTGTCTGCTGCTTCAGGAAGGAAATGGCATTTTCCTTGAGGTCTTAGGCCTCTTATCAAATATATCAACCTATCGATGTTTATTTTGGCCAGGGACAAAAAAAAATCCCTTTATATTTCAAATTGGATGCAGCTGCCATGCAGCTAATGGCAGAATGGAAGCCCACATTTTCTTGGAAGGCTTTGGCACTAGGTCCCAGTGTGCTACCTATAAGGCACTCACATGCATGATTAATGCTGGAGAAGGGAAAATTCCCAAAGAAATAAGAAATTAGTGGGAAGGGAGTTAGCAACTAATTTTTGGAATAATGAGATAATTAGGCAGCAGTGAAGATCTAAAGGGAGGTTGGGCAATAGAAAATAAATTATCTAGCATCTGCCTGTGGCAGGCAGGCTTGAGTGGTGGTGGGATTCGAATTAATGGTGGTGATAAGGTGTAATGGTGATGGGACTGATATTGAAATATTAAATATAATGAATTAATGTGAACAAGCTTATGAAAATAAAATTTAAAAATTAAAAAAAGAGTAAAACAAACAAAAACTGTGATAGGAGAGACATTTGTTTGCAAGCTAAAACAGCAAGATTCCATATTTCTCTTGTGGCAAATAAGTTAACTTTCAAGCAAAAATAAAATAAAGGGAGTTTGGGGAATCAGAGAGATAGTACAGGGTTTCAAGAACTTGCCTTGTAGGCCTGGGATCTATCCCCAACACCATATATGGTCCCCTATGCACTACGAAGGGTCCCTAAACACCTACTGGGTGTGACCCAACCCATCCCAATAAATAAACCAATGAAGGGATCTTTGGATCTAAAGGGCACAAAAAGATTAAGGTCAAGGTTAAAGTTCTGAGGTTACTAAGGTCAACCCTGGTTCCATCGTCAGTGCCTGCACAAGGTCTCCTGAGCACTGTCAGGAGTGATCTCTGAGCACAGAACCAGCAGTAAGCCTTGAACTCTGCTGCGCCTGACCCAAAACCAAACAAACTAAAAGGAAAATGAAAGAAAATCAAGTTTGGGTCATTGCCAGTGTTACAAACACAAGCACAGAGAGAAGCTGACGGTGCAGACCTGAGCAGCACCACTTCCTGGCTTTGTAACTCCATCTCTCCCGGCCTACAAATTAGCAAGTAGTATTGTTTACATAGAAGAAATATTATGGCTATTAAATAGTCCATTAATTATGACGAGAATATTGCCACATCCCTAAAAAGCATTTAATTAGAGGGTCGGTGTGATTACTAATTATTAGTTCTGAGTTTTCTGGCATTTTCACTTTCACAATTTTTTTTAAAAAAAGGTTTTAAATCGAATCACAGTGAGATACACAGTTACAAGGTTGTTCATTATTAGGTTTCAGTTATATAATGTTCCGATACCCGTCTCTCCAGTATATATTTCCCAGCACCAATGTCCCCAGTTTCCCTCCTGCCCCTCCCCCCTCCACAACAGTCACCTGCCTCTGTGGTAGGAACTAGGTACTTTCTCTCTCTCTCTCTCTCTCTCTCTCTCTCTCTCTCTCTCTCCCTCTCCTTTCGGGCATTATGATTTAAATACAAATAGTGAAAGGTATGATGTATATCTCTTTATCTACTTTCAACACTCAGTTCTTGTTCAGAATAATCATTTCTATTATTTTCATACTGGCCCCTTCTCCTAACTTCCCTTTGTCTCCTGAACACTTGTGGCAAGATTCCAATCACTGACCAGTCCTCCTGGCTCCTGTTTTACCTGGACATGAACATTAGTCTCATATATATATGTATATATATATATGCCACAAATGAGTGCAGTCATTCTATATCTGTCCCTCTTATTCTGACTCATTTCACTCAGCGTGATACTCTCCATGACCATCCATTTATAAGCAAATCACATGACTTCATTTTTCCTAACTGCATAGTATTCCACTGTGTAGAGGTACCATAGTTTCTTTATCCACTTGCCTATTCTCAGACAGTCAGTTGTTTCCAGATTCTAGCTTCATCCATTGAAACTCCACAATTTTTAATTGAGAAAGGCACTTCATTTTATGCATAAATGTTACAAATGTTATGCCTATATATGAATATATATATATTGCAATAAAGGGAGGATACAACCATTATATGAAGTTCTGTGTGTGTGCACGTGCCAGTATTATTTTAAAACTACGGTGATGATTATGAAATATGGTACTTGTACCACTGTGGGAATGTTGGGCATTCTCTTCAAGAAAAGAAGGTAAGATGAAAATTTCTTTTCTATTTTGAGGGGAGGCAGTGGTTGTTGAGCCACATCAAGTAGTGCTTAGGGGACTATTCCTGATGCTGTGCTCAGGGGTTACTTTTGGCAGTGCTGGAGGACCATATGTTATAGCAGGGATCAAACTGGCATGAGTCATGCACAAGGCAAGTATCTTTTTTAAAAAATTTTTTTAATTGAATCACCATGAGATAGAGCACTAAAAAATTGTTCATGATTGCGTTTCAGACATACAATGTTCCAACACCTATCCCTTTACCAGTGTAATTTCCCAGCACCAGTGTCCCCAAGTTTCCCTCCCACCCCTTCAAGCCACCTCCACCCCAGCCTGCCTCTATGGCAGGCACCACTCTTCTCTCTCTCTCTCTCTCTCTCTCTCTCTCTCTCTCTCTCTCTCTCTCTCTCTCTATCTCTCTCTGCATTATGGTTTAAGGCAAGTATCTTGGCCCCTATACTATCTCTCAGACATGTGTGTTCACAAGTTTTAAAATAATGAGATGGCATTGTCAAAAGAGATAGAAGCAAGATTGTACTAGGCATAAAGAAACATTCTTGGGGCTGAAGCGATAGCACAGTGGGTATGGCATTTGTCTTGCACGCGACCAACCCAGGTTTGATTCCCAGCATCCCATATGGTCCCCTGAGCACCATTAGGAGTAATTCCTGAGTGCAGAGCCAGGAGTAACTCCCAAGCATCATTGGGTCACTGTCACTGTCGCTGTCTTCCCATTGTTCCTTGATTTGCTTGAGCGGGCCCAGTTACGTCTCCATTTTGAGACTTGTTGTTACTGTGTTTGGCATATTGAATATGGCACAGGTAGCTTGCCAGGTTTTGCTGTGCCGGCATCGCCAGGTGTGACCCCCCCACAAAAAAATAAACATTCTTGGGACCGGAGCGATTGTACAGGGGGGAGGGCATTTGCCTTGCAAATGGCCGACCTGGGTTCAATCCCTGACATCCCTTATGGTCCTCTGAGCATCACCAGGAGTAACTCAAGAGTGCAGAGCTAGGAGTAACCCCTGAGCATCGCTGTGTGTGACCCCCAAAAAAACCCCCCTCCAAAAAAATAAAAGATTTTTTTTTGAGGAGTCACACCCATCTGTACTCAGGATTTACTCCTGGCTCTATTTTACTCAGGGATCACTCCTGGCAGGCTCAGGGGACCATATGGGTGACTGGCCTAGTTAGATCCAGCATGTAGGAACTCCGGAGCATTGCCTGGACTGATCCCTGAGCACAGAGCAGGAGGATCCCCTGTGTATTGTTGAATATGGCCCAACATCAGCTCCCCTAGCCTATCTGAAGCAGTATGGCAGCCAGAAGTTTAACATCTGACCAGGGATATGGTTTAGCAATAGAGCACTTGCCTTGCATTTTCTTCAGTCCCCAGCACTGCAAAAAAATGGACTGGAGAGAATGCTTAAAGACTAGAACTGCACGCTAGCCTTGAGGAGTCCCAGATTTCATCTCCAGCACTTCTTGGTTCCCTGAGCACTGCCAGGAGGACACAGGGGCTACTCCTGGCTCTGGGCTCAGGGATCACTCCTGGCGGTACTGCAGAATCACATGAAGTTCAGGAGATAGAACTGGGGTTGGCAAGCACCTTCACGTCTGTACTCTGCCTCTGGCCTCTCCAGAGGCTTCCTGAGCCAAGGTTGTAGGTGAGAAGCACAAGGGAATTTCCTTTTACCACATGCTCCTTGAGTGCCAGCGTCTTTCTCAAAAATGATCTCACTGTCCCCTCTCAACATTCTTAAGAAACAGGTGCTCTTGTCCCTGAGGCTGACGGCTCAGAGTGTTGACGTAACTTGTTCCAGGACACAGCTACCAAGGGGATGTAACCAAATCCAGATTCTTTCCTCCCAGCATGTAGGTGCCTTTCCAGAAGACATCATCCTGTCACTTTCTCCTCTCTATTGGGCTACATCATCTGGGGGTTCAGCTGTAGGCTTAGACCCGGCTCCTGCCTGGGCCCAAACCAACAGAAATAATGAATAGGTTATTAGTCATTCTGTGCCTTGGAACCTGAGTCCTAGAGTGTCCACTGAATTGCAATTCTCTCTTGCCCCAGTACCCCTGTCCCCTCAAGGCCAGGTCATGCCTGCCGTCTATGCCTAAAAGAAGAAATCGAGCAGGAACCAGCCATCACCCATCTCCCCTACTTAAGAGAAGGGCTTGCAATTTAACAGGGTCCAGGGCTAGAGCGAAGGGTGACTTTCCTCATAGCATGGAAGCAAGAGTCTAGCCTTTTTTCTGTATTGGGATACTGCAGCTTCAGCATTTGCTGTCAGCTTCTCACAAGCACCCAATGCACCAGCCCCATCTAACCACCCTCAGGGCCCAGCCAGGCTTTGCATTGGAATCACTTCACGCCAATATTCGCCTGTCTCTTTTCTACCCAGTCCATTCTCTTACTCCCTTCACATACCAATTTGCTCCCGCTATGAAGGGCCCCCAAAACCTCATTCCTCTCTGAAGGATGTCCAAATCCTTGTTTGTAGAAAGGCAGAGCTGAATGCAGCCATCTCTGCTCCCCTGAGCTGACCACTGCCCTAGCTTGGATTGTTTTCCTTCATTTCCTCTCATGTTTTTGTTTTTTTTTTTCTTTTTGGGTCACACCTGGCGATGCCTTGGAGTTACTCCTGGCTTTGCACTCAGAAATTACTCTTGGCGGTGCTCAGGGGACCATATGGGATGCTGGGAATTGAACCTGGGTCGGCCGCGTGCAAAGCAAATGCCTTATCCGCTGTGTCATTGCTCCATCCCCCCACCCCTTCACTTTCTCTTATATGTCTGAAATCCCACCCCCCCTCCCCTCAAACCCATACAGGGATTTCCTCTAGGGTAGGGGTCATGGTCACTCCTCTCTGCATCCAGTCCAGGATGAAGGGTGAATAACAAGGCTTCTAAGCCTGAGATCTTGCCTTTCCCCTAGGCTGTTCCCAGATACACAGCATTGGTTCCTGTGTTAGAGCTCACTGGGACTTTTTGGAATCATTTCCTTCCTTTCCCAAATTTCTCTGGAGATGGCTCCCATCTTAGTCTTGCTCCCAGGGGTTGATAGACCTATTTGCTTTGTCTCACCTGCCAACTGGACTTCCCACTACCAATTCTGGCAGTTTAGTGGGAGAGTCTTAGAGCCTGGACTTTAGTGGAACTCCTACAAACCTCTGACACCCTTCTCAAGCTGGCTGAGTTTCCCCAGCCCCTGTTGTATGTATCCCCAGGATAAGTTTAGGAGCTGATCCAAAACCTTCCGGCCCTCTCCATGGTCTAGTGGGCACAAGGCCAGGCCTCTTCTTGACCATAAGACTTGGACTTTGGTTCCAACGTTATTCTCCCCTACCGTTCAGGGCCTCTCCTGTACCCCTGCAAGCTTGTCAGGAGGCAAATCAGCTGAGTCACTCCTGGGCCAGGAATCCTGCGGCATCATAAGTGAGGAATCAACAGAGCAGGAGGAAATTAGCTCATTCCACAGAGAAGCCCTTAGAGGAGTCAGACAGCCTGAAGGCCGAGGCCAGTAGTACTGAGCCTTCCTCCTCAAGAGCTCTGCCTCTCTTTGGAAAGAAGTGCCCTTGGGCCCAAGCCTCTAGGCCCGTTCCCATCCAAGCCATCTCAGGTACAGAGGACAGACCAAAGACACCTCCCTCCCCTGCCCCTTGTCTCCAGTACCTCCGTTTTGCATCATCTTCAAGATGAGCTGCTGGACCAAAAGAGGGAGCCTAATGAGGGACCCAGTGTTCGGAAGCTCTCTGAGAAGGAGGTCTGAGGGTCATGCTAGGTTGATCTTTCTAAGTTGGACAGCTCTGAAGAGAACTAACTGTCATTAGTCCTGGTGGGGAGTGTCCCTGCTCCAATGAATCAGGACTTCAGGGAAAGTGTCTGTTTCTCTGCTTGGTCATCTGGACATAAGTTTCTCCTCCTCCTCCTCCTCCTCCTCCTCCTCCTCCTCCTCCTCCTCCTCCTCCTCCTCCTCCTCCTCCTCCTCCTCTTCCCCTACCTCTCTTCTTCAATTTGGAAAGCTTTTACTTAGAAAGAGTGAGATGGGGGTCAGAGAGATAGTACAGTGGGTAAAGTCTTGCTTTGCCCATATCTGATGCGGGTTCAATTCCCCAGCTGCTACCAGGCGTGTTACCTGAGCACAGAGACAGGAGTAAGCCCTGAATACTGCCAGGTGTGGCCCCTCAAAAAAAAAATCAACCAACCAAATGGAAAAAACAAAACAAAACAGTGGGACCAAAGTGATAATGCAGTGAGTAGGGTGCTTATCTTGCACACAGCCAGTCCAGCTTTGATCCCCAGCACTCCATATAGTTCCCCGAACCCACCAGGAGTGATCCCTGAGTGCAGAGCCAGGAATGACCCCTGAGCACTGTTGGGTGCAGTCCCAAAACCCAATTGTAGGCCAATTTAAACAGCAAAGTATGGCTTTAAAATTCCTTGAAGTTCTCCAACAATTGCTTTTTATTTTGTGCGCCTTGCTCTTCAGACATCTAACTTCAGATCAGAGTTAAGTGAAAACTTGGCCTCCAGTTTGCCATGAAATCACTCTTGCCCCCCAGACAAAGTGCTGGGCCTGACACAAGTCAGTAGTCATGCTATCTTGAGACAACAAGAGTTCTTCCCACTCAGCCACTAATCACGGGCAATCAAATGTTCAAGTCCCAAGAGAAAGTGATCAGCCCAGTAAGTAATTTCAAAGACTTGGAAGAGGGAATAGTCTTTCAAAGACTTGGAAAAGGGAATAGTTATATCAGAAGGTGATCTAGGTCTCAGTGAATCCTGGGAATCCTCCAAATCACATGGTTCCCACATGTGACTTAACTCATTACAGCTGGCAATCCTAGCCAGGAGAGCTCTAAGCCGAGAGACCTGGAAGATGTGCTAGGTGTTAGTTGTAGAAAGAGACACAGGCCAGATGCTCCCTGATATGCCAAGACTGGGTGCATCATAGTAACTAAAGTTGGTTGCCTATATTTGAAAAGATAAACCAAGGGTATGATGGAAGCGGTTGGAGAGATAGTTCAATGGGTAGAGCATTTTGCCTTGCACTAGGCCGACCTGGGTTTAGTCCCCAGCATCCCATATGATAACCCGAGCAGTACCAGGAGAGATTCCAAGTGCAGAGTCAGGAGTTAAACCCTGAGAATCGCTGGATATGGCCTCAAAACAACAACAACAAAAATGTATGGTGGAGTCAGATGAGCCAAGAAAAACAGATTAGCTTGCTGAGATGCTACTGACATAATATGAGTTGGGAATAGACATGATGACGATGTATTTTTTGTTTGTTGGGTATTTTTAATTATTATTATTATTATTTTTGGCCATACTTGACCATGCTCAGGACTTACTCCTAGCTCTGCACTCAGGGATCACTCCTGGCAGGCTTGGGGGATTGTATGTGGTACCAGAAATCAAATATGTGTCAGCTGCTTGCAAAGTACTGTACTATCTCTTCCACCCCAGAGGACATTGTGTTTTATTTTATTTTTAGTTAATTTTATTTTTTAATTGAAACACCATGAATAACAAAATTACTCATAATTAAGATTCAGGTGTATAGTGTTCCAACACCAGTCCCTTCACCAATGACCAGTTCCCTCCACCAGTGTCCCTCTGAGAAACAACTGACTTTTGTGAGAATGTGAGTTCTGTGGGACAAGAACTTTGTTTTGCGTACTGATGTAGTGAGTAATTTGGTGTATCACCAACACCCAACACACAGTGGGTACTCAGTAAACAATTGTGAAACTGACGACTGCCCAGTGAAAAATATCATCTCCAAATCATCAGTTAGGAAGTGACAATAGATCCCCCAATATAAATAACAGGGGCCTGAACTATGATGGCGATGGCTGTGGACATAGAAAGAAATGGTCGGATTCTTAGGATATTTGGGAGCTACAAAACATTTCCTGCAGGGTCAGAGTGATAGCACAGTGGCTAGGATGCTTGCCTTGCACGTGGCTGACCCAGGTTCGATCCCTGGCATCCCCTAAGGTCCCCCAAGCACTTATTGAGTGCAGAGCCAGGAGCACCCCTGAGCATTGTTGAGTGGGACCTAAAAAGCAAAATCAATAATAAGATTTTTTATTAAATAAAAAGAAGAAAGAAAAAACTTTATCAAAAAAAAAAAGACATTTTCTGCTCATAGAGGTATAACGAAATGAATGGGAGAAGCAAGAGATCAGGGATGATCCTGATTTCTAACTGAGACAAATGATTGAGTGGAGTGGGGTACTGGGGTGCCTGGATATGATGGACTAGAGCAGCCCCAGGTGGAGAAGGTAGCCATCCAAAGGGTGTGTCACTCCCCCCATCCTGCTCCTTCACACTACAACTGAGGTTCCCTGGAGTGGGTGGGCGACTCACAGAAGCCCATAAAGAGTTCCCTCAAGGCCCAGACAATACAGTCCTGACTTCCCTCCCCAATCCTCCCCCCTCCCCGCCCCCTCCATCCCCTCCCCCCATTTCCCAGACTTGTTGTCCTTTCTTCTATTGTTTTGTTCTTAAGCCACACCCAGCTATGCTCAGGGTTTACTTCTATCGCTGCACTCAGGGATCATCCCTGGCAAACTCAGGGGACCACATAGGGTACCAGGACTCAAACTTGGGACAGCCACGTGCAAGGCAAGTACCCTACCTGCTAAACTATCCCTCCGGCCCCTTGTTGTCCTTTCTTGAAGAAAAGAGGTTCAGAGGATGGCAAAATAGTGAAGCTAACAAATTCTATGCAGGAGGGGCCGGAAAGATAGCTCAGTGGGCTGAGCACATGCTTTGTGGGCAGAAGACCTGGACTGGATCCCCGACATGATATAGTCCCTCGAACACCACTGGGAGAAACTCCTGAGCATAGAGCCAGGAGTAGGCCTTGAATAACCTAGGGTGTTCATCGGTAGCACAGCGGTAGGGCATTTGCCTTGCACGCAGCCAACATGGCCGACCCGAGTTCGATTCCTCCGCCCCTCTCGGAGAGCCCGGCAAGCTACCGAGAGTATCTCGCCCGCACGGCAGAGCCTGGCAAGCTCCCCGTGACGTATTCAATATGCCAGACACAGTAACAACAAAGTCTCCAATGGAGACGTTACTGGGCCCGCTCGAGCAAATCGATGATCAACGGGAGGGCCTTTACTTTACTCATCCCTACAAAAAATAAGTTTTGTTTAGGAAATGTGAGGGAGAAGAGAGAGAAGAGAGTCATAAAATAAAGGTATCACAACGCCTCAATCTAGCCTGCATATGACTTCCAGGAGTGGAGGGCATTTTACAAATTTCAAGTATGAGGCACATCCAGAGTAGCAAGATGTTGGGGCCAGAGAGGTAGTTCAGGGGCTAAGGTGCTTGCCTTGCGTGCTGCAGACTGGGGTTCAATCCCTGGGACTCCACATGGTCCCCCAAGACTGCCAGGATTAATTCCTGAGTGCAGAGCCAGGAATAAGCTCTGTGCGCAACCAGGTTTGCCCCCCAAACAAACAAAAACCATAAAACAAACAAAATGGAATAAGGAGTTGTGTGTGAGCAAATCTGAGACAAGATGGATAGAGAGTGTGTCATAAAGGGAGAGAGCTACACACCCAGAACGAAGCCCTGGGGACAAGCTCTAGGCAATTGGAGTGCGTGCTGCTATTTTCCTCAAAGCTGGTCTCACTGCAGACTTTTCCAAGCTGCCCACCTTGGGGCCTTGTCTAGGAAGGATCCATCCCTGTGTGGGCTCTGCTGGATGCTTCACCGATTTGGGCTGGTTCTGACTATATGAAATTCACCGACACTCATTGCACAAGCCCTTCCACTTTCCCTTCTCTTCAAAGGAGTCATTTTGGAGTTAGAGATGAACAAAATCACGTCAAGGCATTAAATTGGGGGAACCTGACCGATAGTACAGAGGCTAAGGAACTTGTCATGCATGCGGCTGATCCCATTTTGTTTTATTTTATATTTTGAGCTGGGCTGGAGTGATAGCACAGTCAGTAGGGCGGTTGCTTTGCATGCGGCCGACCCGGGTTCGACTTCTCCATCCCTTTCGGAGAGTCCAGCAAGCTACTGAGAGTATTCCGCCCACATGGCAGAGCCTGGCAAGCTCCCTATGGCATATTCGATATGCCAAAAACAGTAACAGCAAGTCTCACAATAGAGATGTTACTGGTGCCCACTCAAGCAAATCGATGAACAACAGGAAGATGCTACAGTGATATTTTCAGCTGACCCCATTTAATTTTATTCTTATTATTTTTATTTGTTTTGGGGCCACACCCATTGGGGTTCAAGGGTTACCCCTGGCTCTGCACTCAGGAATCACTCCTGGAAAGTTCTGGGGACCATATAGGGTGCCAGGGATTGAACCCGGGTTGACCACTTACAAGGCAAGCACTCTGTACTCTCTCCAGGCCCTTCTGACCCCACTTTAATCCCCAGAACTGTATATGGTCATCTGAGTACCATCAGGCATGATTTCCTGAGCACAGAACCAGGAGTAAGCCCTGAGCACAGCCAGGTGTGATACCAATACATGCCCCTCCCACCCACCCAAGACAAAAAATGACATTGAATTTTTGGTGTCTGTGGCACATGAGGTAGAGACTTCTGCTTGGGAAGTTCAGGTCCAGAGAGGATCCTGGGGAGCAAGCCCGAGTGGACTATGGGTGGAGCTTTAGCAATCTCCCTGGAGAGCAGTGCTCTGGGGCTGATGCCAGCCAAGGACGCTAGGACTGGGCAGTTCCATGGCACAGCTCCTGGCTCTGTGTCTGTCCTTGACTCTGAAATTAATCATTTATGCATTAGGAGCTGGAGAGATAGTACAGCAGGGGAAGGCGTTTGCCTTGCACAGAGCCAACCTGGATTCCATCCTTGACACTATGTACGGTTCCCTGAGCACTTCCAGGAGTGATCCCTGAGTGCAGAGCCTGGAGTAAGGTCTGAGCACAGCTGGGTGTTTCCCTCCCCCACCACCCCTCCCCCCTCAGCCAATAAAAGTATGCAACAAACGAAGAGTACCTACTCTGGGCCCTGTCCTGAGGTTGGCCCTGCCCTGACCCATTCTCAGGCTCAGCCTTTTGTGATGAATGCAGGGAGGATGGCCAACACAGCTTTTTACGGAGCTGGAGCCTAAACGCTGCACCAGATCGTCTTTCTCAGAGTTATGTAAGCTAGAATAGAAAGCAGAAGTCCTTTTTTAATATAGCACAGATTAGTAAAAATTGAGTGCTCAGACAACTCACAGATATTGCTTTCCTAGTGAAAAGCAAAAGTTCGATGAAAACAAATTGTCTTGCAACGTGTTTATTCTTCTCGGTCTAACAATTCCTTATATAAGAAAAAGAATCCTGTTTTGTCATTGTGCTGCTTGCACGTCATTGTGCCCCTCCCATTTCTCCCAGCTCTGATGTGAAGCCAGCTTGTCTTACAGTCACAGGCGGCCGGGAAATAAACTCCGAGGAGGCAGGGGGTGGGGAGGAACTGAGGGATTTGTTACCAAGTCACCCAACAGTCATGGCTCTGTTCTCTGGCTTCTCCTGGGCTTTCGGTTGTGGGTACAGGGAGATAGGACCCCTTCTGCCAGTGCAACTGGACTGAGAGGGTTATTGCATGCCTTCTCCCTATGAATGCACTGTGAGTTCCACAAATTGTCTTCAAGGCATGTGGTATAGAAAGGAACAGGTATATGGATCATAATGAGATCATGGTCAAGGCACAGAGCTTTTTTTAAAATTACAGATGACATATTTATTTATTTATTTATTTATTGCTTTTAGGGTCATACTGGTGATGCTCAGGGACTACACCTGGAAGTCCTTCTGGGGGACCATATGGGATGCCAGTGATCAAACCTGGTTGACAGCATGCAAGGCAAACACCCTCCCTGCTTTATTATCGGCCCTGAGATATATCTATTTTGTGTGTTACTCTCTATCCTCAATATGAAAACTGTGCATATTTACAAATTTTACACACACACATAGTCCGATAGCACAGTGGGTAGGGCGCTTGCCTTGCACACCACCGACCCAGCTGACCTGGGTATGATTCTTCCGCCCCTCTCAGAGAGTCCACCAAGCTACCGAGAGTATCTCACCCACACAGCAAAGCCTGGCAAGTTACCCATGACATATTCAATATGCCAAACACAGTAACAACAAGTCTCACAATGGAGATCTTACTGGGTCCGCTCTAGCAAATCGATGAACAACAGAAAAGTGCTACAGTGCATATATGTATATGTGTGTGTATATATATATGTGTATATATATGTACATATATTTAAATGCTAACTTCATTTAGTTCGAGAAATGAAATAATACCCTAAAAATGCCGTTTAAAGGCGGAGGCGTGTGCTGTCTTAGGGGTGTTCTAGATCGCATCCTTGTCCTTCCCCTACTTTGCTTGTCAGAATTGGGGCTCACCCCACTGGCTCCTCTCTCTGGCTTGCAGCTAAATGGAGTGCGGGGAGCTCTGTTGCAGGAGAAGGAGAGGAGAATCCAAGTGTTTGCCTCTTTTTGCCGTGGGCATAGATAGGTAACTTCTGCCAGAGCTGCACATTTCTGACCTGCCAGAAGCCCAGCTTGCCCAGGAACCTTAAGCCCTGGGCTCCAATAACACCACCATTCTTTCCCCAGCTTTTTTTTTTTTGAGCCCCACCCAGTGCTCTGGGCTTACCCCTGGCTCTTGCACTCAGAGATCAATCCTGGTGGGGTTTGGGGAGCCATATGTGGTGCTGGGGATTGAACCTGGGCCAGTCATGTACAAAGCCAGTATCTTACCCACTGTACTGTCTCTCTGACCCCAGCACCCCTTCTTTTGTCCCTCCAGTGTAGGGCTGGTAGTGACTTCTGGTTAGTAGACTCTGATGTCTTCTGTTTAGCTTCTCAGTCCTTTCACTGCTGTGTCAACCAAGTCTCTGCTTTCAGGTCTTTCTGTCAAGTACTTTGAATGGTTCTGTTTTCCACGTCAAGTACTGCCTTTCTTTGGGTAACATTAATAGAGAAGGATAATAGGTATTTTTTGGTTTTGCTTTTGGTTTCTGGGCTTACTTCCGTATCTGTGCTCAGCGTCCATTCCTGGCAGTTCTCTCAGGACCAAATGCAGTGCCAGGGATGAAACCAGAGTCAGACATGTGCAAGGCAGGTGTCTTAACCCTGTACTATTGTTGTGCTGGCATGAACTGTGAATGAACAGAGAGAGAGAGAGAGAGCGAGCTCAGGATAGGATAGTGAGTTTATTAAAGGCTCAGCGCTAAGGCCCTAAGTCAGAAGAGAGAGACTTGGAGCCCCATTTGTTGAGTGGGTCTCTCTTTTATCCTCTAAAGGTGGGCTATAATCTACGTACATTATTATCAGTGAAACAGGGGATACAGAGATAATAAGTAAAAGAAAAGCAATCAATGCATTGTTCCCACATGGTATGGCCTTCAGGTGCTAAAACAAACAAAGAAACAAACAAACCATTCAGCGTCAGTATCTCTTGCCCATTTTTGGTGTGGCTTCAGGTACCATCTCCCATGGACTCCCATAAATCTGTCGAGTCCAGTGTGCTCCCATCAATCTGGTAGGCTGGTGGGCCCTTAACTTGGTTAATTAGGGTCATAAAAATGAATGCTTCTCCCTCCCTTCTCTTGTTTAACTTAGGGGGTCAGTTTTGGTTTCCCAGTCCCCATCACATTTCTTTTCACTACACTTTCATAATTCTTATTACTTAGAGCTTATTTGTATCTCTCTAGGTCTGGAGAAGGATCACTGGATTAACACTCTTGTTTTTTAAAATTTTTGTTGGGGGTGGGCACCCAGCTGTGCTCAGGGCTTACTCCTGGCTCTGCACTCAGAAACCACTCCTGATGGGACTTGAGGGACCATATGGAGAACTGGGTGTTGAACCTAGGTCAATCATGTGCAAGGCAAGTGGCTGAATTATCTTTCTGGCTCCAGACACCTTTTGTTTTTCAAACTGAGATGTCAACTTTCTGGAGGTAATGAAGAATTTAGTTCGAGAAATGAAACAATACCCTAGAAGCTGCTGTTTGTCTGGTCTTGTGGCAGTGGATGAACTTAAGTTTTCCTGGGTCTTTAAATAAAGAGGGATAGGTAGATCTTAATTGTGGGTGGAAGGGATTGTTTTAGGACAAGAACACACAAGCAACAAAAGGTGATGGACAGGACATTACTGTGGCATCAGGTAGGGTTCTTTGGTGGCAAGCAACAAGCAGACTTGGGCTATCTTTTGTTTGTTTGGGGTGCAGGGATTGAACCCAGACCTCACACATGCAAGTCATATGCTCTACCCTTGAACCATACCCCTGACCCCAGGCTTGGATTATGTTAAATAACAAAGAATTTATTGGAAGATTAAAGGAAAAATCAATGGCTCTGAACACTGGTCTTTGTAGCCCTAAAAGGAGGAATAGTAATTCTGCAGCTGGCCTCACAGGACTCATAGTCAGCCATGCAGCACATGGGCTAGTTTCAAACAAGGTTAAAAAGAAGAAGAGAAGAGTTAAATAACTGTAAAGAATAAAAGCTGAATCAGCAGCTTTATGGAGTATCAGGCATATGGGTAGAAAATCCAGGGAAAGTTGACTGGAGTAGCTTTAGTACCTAGTAATCACTTTTTGAGGGGCCATACCCCACAATGCTCAGGGGTTACTCCTGGTTCTGCACTCAGAAATTGTTTCTGAGGGTGTTGGGAGGATCATATGGGATGCTAGGGATCAAACCAAGGTAATCCGCATGCAAGGAAAGCAATTTAACCTCCGTGTTATCACTCTGCCCCCTAGTAATTACTTTTGTCCTTAGATCATTGAGCTGGAGGTAGAGACATAAAGGAACTCAAGTAATGTGGATTGGATAAAGACTGTCTAGCACTCAACCAATGCAAAGGCATGAAGGTTTTTGAAAATGCAGGATCCACCTGAGGAGTCTGGAAAAGCTCTGAGATGCAGAATTCCAAGCCCAGAGCATGTCTGGACCTCCTGGGAAGAAAAGATCCAACTACAGGAACAAACACTAAGAATATCTGAGAAGACCATCAACCCGGTTCCAAGCTCTTCTCCTTGACAACAGGCCTAGCAACAGACTTTGGGGAGCAGTTTGGGAAACTATATAAAAATTAATTTTACTGGGGCTGGAGTGATAGCAGAGTGGGTAGGGCGTTTGCCTTGCCTGCAGCTGACCCAGGTTCAATCCCCAGCATCCCATATGGTCCCCTGAGCACCGCTGGGAGTAATTCCTGAGTGCAGAGCCAGGAGTAACCCCAGTGCATCACAGGGTGTGACCCAAAAAGCAATAAATAAATAAAAATTTAAAAAATTGAACAATAACGTGCACTTCCTCAGGCTGGGGTCACCCACATTTCTGCCTAAGATTGATGTAGGTGGGCCCCACGGGTGGCTCATGTGAATCGGGAGGAGAGAAAGACAGTCACTTTCTCTCGATCCGCCTCTGCCACCTGGGACCCAAGGTTACTGGGTTCTTGTCTCATTCGCAGAAAAGAATTTCAGAAATAGACAAGCGGTGAAGTGAAGGTGTGGAGGGGGAAAGAGAGAGAGAGAGAGAGAGAGAGAGAGAGAGAGAGAGAGAGAGAGAGAGAGAGAGAAATGTGCTCAAAAGAAAACGAGGTCTTCTCTAAGGATGAAGAGAACCCCTACACACATCCCAGCATTGACAGCATTAGACAGGAAAACATCTCAAGAGGGGAGATGCAGGCAACACGTGTGCTCGGGTGCCACATGTGCTCGGCTACATGGTAACAAGCAGCACATGAGCTCAGGCAGCATATGTGCACCCTTCCTTTGTCCAAGGTGGCTTTTATAGGCTCTTCTCGGATTGTCTTGATCCTGAACATTCTGGAATCTTTTCTAGGCTGAATCACTAAAGTTAATCGGATTAAGGGAGAGGTCCTAGGGTTTGAGAAACTTTAAGGGGTTCAATCTCCTCAGGGTCTGCTATTGAAGATCTTATCAGGTCTGTTTTCCATATCCACAGGGTGGATCAGCATTAGAACTTTTGTTGACCTAAATTTCATTGCCTAGGGCCTTTCCCTGTCTATCTGCCTATGTCAAGATGTGTCCTATTCTTTCCTTCACTTTATGGTGCACTTTCTCCATCTTGGGGATTCATGCACAGCTCGACTAGAATGTGTTCTTGACTGTCTCCACTCTGGAGAAGAGGCCCATGTTCTCTTTTGAACATGTAACTCTCTCTCCCCTCGTATTTCCCAATTATTATTCATTTCCTTCCTGAAATTCTTTTTTTTTCTTTTTTTGCAATGCTCAGAGGTTACTCCTGGCACTGCACTCAGGAATTACTCCTGGCAGTGCTCGGGGACCATATGGGTTGCCGGGGTTGGCCACGTGTGAGGCAAATACTCTATCCACTGTACTATTGCTCCAGCCCCCTGAAATTCTTTTTTCACAAGGGTAGGCAACAGACCAAAGAAGGAAAAGAACCAGGGAAGAGGTGAGGATTGATTTTCCTTTTCCAGTAAGGAGCAGTTTCTTGCTGCAGCCTGAGCCCATGGCTCCCTGAGGATACCTGGGGTGGATGAATATGTTCCCATGATGTGCAAACTGGGACTCGACTTGGTGCAGTGTGACAACTGTGGCAGGGAGCTCGTCAGATGCAAGGACTGTACCATGTAGGTGCTCGTAAAAGACTTCATCAGTGTTCTCCCAGACACTTCCCAGGTGACCAGGCAGGTTGGAGAGGAAGGCGGTAGACTCCCCTCCTGCTTCTTCTCCCCACTTCACATTAGTCACCTGCAACAGTTCTACTCATGATTTAAAATGCAGGAAGGGAACCAGATTGATAGTACAGAGGGTAGGGCGTTTGCCTTGTATGCAGCTGACCCAGGTTTGATCCCCAGCATCTCATATGGTTCCCCAGACACTGTCAGGTCCCCCGAGCACCACCAGGCATAATTCCTGAGTGCAGAACCAGGAGTAACCCCCAAGCATCATGAGGTTTGACCCCCAAAAGAAAAAAGATAGGGGCTGGAGCGATAGCACAGCAGGTAGGGATTTGCCTTGCACGCAGCCAACCCGGGTTCGATTCCCAGCATCCATATGGTCTCCCAAGCACCGCCAGGAGTAATTCCTGAGTGAAGATCCAGGAGTAACCTCTGTGCATCGCCAGGTGTGACCCCCCCAAAAAAATCTATAAAAAAAATCTATATCTTTATCACTGTATCACTGTATTACTGTCATTCTGTTGTTCACCGATTTTCTCGAGCAGGCACCAGTAACATCTCCTTCGTCCTAACCCTGAGATTTTAGAGAGTGCCACATTCGAGGCTCTTTCAGGGTCAGGGGAATGAAACCCATCATTGTTACTAGGTTTTGGCATATCGAATGCGCCACGGAGATTTTGCCAGACTCTGCCATATGGGCAGGATACTCTTGGTTCTCCAAGAGTAAGAATTAGATAATAAGATGTCACGTGGCCGCTAATGCGGCCATGCGCTTCCAGGAGCTGGGTTTTACAGTCTCTGAGTCTTGGCCCTTGATGGGATAACACTGCACCAGGGCAGTTGGTGGGTGTAACGCCTACCTGCTGGAAGACGGGAGGTCTGGGTGGAGGAGGCCCAGTTCTGATCCAAGCAGGCTTGAAGATCTCAGCCCCGGGTCCCGCATGCCTGGTTTCCTCTGCCGGTTTCTTCATGCGTGAGGCTCTTCCAAAGTGTGGAAAGTGGTCTTAAGCATGGCTGTGGCTGGTTCCGGAGGATATATATATATATATATATATATATATATATATATATATCACTGTCACTGTCACTGTCCTCCCGTTGTTCATCCATTTGCTCGAGCAGACCCAGTAACGTCTCCACTGTGACAATTGTTACTGTGTTTGGCATATCCAATATGTCACGGGTAGCTTGCCAGGCTTTGCCGTGCAGGCGAGATACTCTCGGTAGCTTGCTGAACTCTCTGAGAGGAGGGGAGGAATCGAACTCGAGTCGACCATGTTGGCTGCTTGCAAGGCATTTATATATATATATATATATATATATATATATATATATATATATAATCAAGGCAGGCAGGGAAAAAGAGTTTGATGAGCTCAGGTGGATTAATTGCTCATGGAAAGAGCAGGAGGCCAAAGCCAAGTGCATTGCCAGAAAGTTTTACTCTCCAAGAGAGCAGGTAGATTTTCACCCTGAGGTCATAGTGAGAATGTAAGCAGGAAGCGAAGAAGTGGTCCCAAAGGAAAGAATCTCCTGTAGCCAGGACTTCAACCAAAAACCAAACCAGAGACCAATCTGCAGTGAGTGGAGCAGAAGGTGCACTTGTAGCTGCTTCCCCCTTTCAGCTGTTCGCAGCTGCTGCTTCCAAAAAAGGTGGGGCCTGGCAGGACAATCTTCCAACCAGTCAGTCCTAAGGGTAGATGAGTTGTGGTGATGACAGATTCCCAGAAAGGAGGCCCATAGGGTAGGGCTGGGGCCTGTTTCCTTTACTTCTTTGTCCCACACTGAGCTATTGTTTGTTTGTTCTCAGAGTCTCTTAGCATAGTTAGCATGTGGTATCAAAGCTCCTGGAAGCCAAATCCTTCTGAAGAAACACCTGAGGACCCAGATTACTAAAGGAATCCTCACTCTGTTTTGTGCTACAAAACACACAAACTAGGAGTAAATCTTACTCCTAGTTCTGTGCTCAGGGATCATTACTGATGGGGTTTAGAGGACCAGGTGGGATGCTATTGTATTGAACCTGCGTCAACTGCATGCAAGGCAAGCACTTTAGCTCATGGAATTATCCTCATTCATTGGCAGAGGTTCCAGAAAGAGTTTTGCTGGGATCAAAGTTCTGCGTGGTATAAACTATATTCGCCCATAGGCTGTAGGTCTGTCTGGTTATGTCTCTGTGAAACTGTTGGGTTCCCCAATCAGGCATCTGTTAGCATGAGGCTATGAGGGGCTTCTGGGACAAAATTGCTCCGAAAGAAGAGGGAACCAGGGAAAAAGATCATCTAGGTTCTGAGGCATGAAGACATCATCCTGGATAACTACGAATTCGGGGTAGAAGGGAGCACTTCCGGTAAGATGGAGCATCCACTGGACATGCGAACACATATCTCAGCTTGAGGAGCAAGAAATACAGAAATTAGAATACATGCTGGAGAAAGCAAAGCTGCAGGAGTTGGGGGACTAGAGACCTGTGAGGCTCCTGTGTTGCAGCTCAGTCCAGATGTGGTCTTGGCTGGGCTTCCTGAGCATGACACCTAGGGCAGCTCAGCACTGGCGGGGGTCGTCTGCGGGAGACCATTTGCCCGGCCTCGCAGCTGCAGCAGAAAGATGGCTGGCGCCAAAGAGGAATGTCTGACTCAGGATAACTTCCCAGTCTTGTTAATGCACGTAGCTGAGACCCCTGGACTCTGAGTCTCTGAGTGAACCGGCCTCCCAGAGCCTGGAATTGGAGTTTGGAGTTTGGAGCTGGGGGCAGGGCCATCCTCATACAAATCTGCTGGAGGAGGAGTTTTCCCATCGGAGGGGGCTGGAGATCATAAGAATGGGGATCACTACACCTCCCCAGCTGAACCCCCTTTGGTGTCACTTAAAAAAGATTCTGATCGTCTTCAGCATGGCAGGCAATCTGCCTTGGAAATACCGCAGCTGATATCTGCGTTCACATTACAGAAGCTCGAGTCTCAAAGGCTGAGGATACAATTGGTCTCTGCCTCCTCCCTCTCCCCTCTCTCTCTTTCCCTCCGTTTTTCTTCCACCATTTCAAGAGCAACCCCAAGGAGCCTCTCCTTGCACTGAAGCGGATAGACCTTCAGGGAGGGAACGACGTGCACAGAACGCAAGAGTATTTTGTCGTTGTTGTTGCTTTTTTTTTTTTTTAAGTTGAGCTGAGCCCACAGGTTTGCTGCCTGCTCTGCAGGACAAAGAGAAGAAGGAGGAAGGAGCCAAGTAGGCCAGAAGAAAGGGGAACACCAAAGGCTCTCAGAAGAGTGGGAGGAGACATCTCAGGAACCCATGGGCTGGGAGGGGACCTTGCCCAAAGCCTGTGCTGTTTCCACTGTCCAGATGGCATCTTCCGCCCTGCAAAACAAGCAACAGACAATACAAGTTGGATGCTTAGAAATACACAGGGGAGTCACCGTGAAATGATGCCTCAGGCCTCTCTGCTAAAACCTTGCGCGGAGGAAATTGGATCTTATTGGAGAGTAACTACCCCTTGTTGAGGGCCTCGGGTTCATTTGAATACTCTATTTACATTGTTAACCAGCTATATTTGCACAACTAGAACGTCCACCTGCTTGTGATTTATTTAAGGCACACACTGTATTTACATGGTTTAGGCCAGGGTAAGGAAACAGGTTATACCAGTTTGGGGCTGGAAAGAATGGAAACTCACTTGGAAGTTTGTCTTGGATTCCCAGACCCAAATTGGTGCTGGCACAAAATACAATATCCAGCATCTCTGATAAAATGTGCTAGGCCCTGGTCGAAGATCTCACAAAGTGCCAAGGGGAGTCTATATTATTAGCATCTTGCCAGTTCCCATTTTGTTGATTTATCATCACTTTACAATATTACAGAATTTTTACAATATATATGCAGGGGTATAGCTTAACACCTCTAGATAAACAGAATTCATCATACTCACTACCAAAGTTCCAATGTCGTCCCATTACCCAAAAGGTCCCATCACTTATGCCTTCCACCCATCCCATTTCTCCTTCGGTAACCACCAGAGTTTTCAGTGAGATTAGGAGTTACATTTTTTGGGTGAAGCAAGCTCTTTTTTTATTGAATAAAAATTTCTTAGAAAATTGTGAGAGGAGAAAAACAGGGCAAAGGAGCTCAAGAGAGAACACGGGCTTCTGCAGAGTGGACAATAGCAAGCAAAGTAGCTTATGATGTAGGCAGACTGGCAGAGAGGGTAGGCCCCCTCCCAAAGCAAAGGCAAAGATCTCGTTGCAAGAACTTGATAAGTTGCAAGAGCTTGATAAGACCCTCAACAGAAAAGCAGGAAAAAACAGGAACTGAAGCCTGATAAGACCCTCAGCAGAAAACAGGAAAACAACAACAAAATAGGAGGCTGGACCCCTACAGAACTGATGAACTTCATCAGAGATAACGACACAATTAAGGACTTGAAAGAGATTCACCAGAAACTTCAAAGCTGTTCCTTCAATACAATACCTAATCAATCCCCACCTCTGTCAGAAAGCTCCAGACTAAGGCGGCTTTAGGAATATACATATAAAAGCCATTGGGACTAAAGGCCATTTCAAGGCTTCTCCTCTCTAGGGAAGCCCGCAATGGCAATCACACTCTCCCTTTAGTGCATTACTCTCTCTCTCTCTCTCTCTCTCTCTCTCTCTCTCTCTCTCTCCTCCCCTTCAAACGTCCAAATAAAACGTTTTACTTCACTGCTTGTCTACTCCTGAAATTCTTTTTTGCAAGGTGAGACAAGAACCCCAAAAACTCTGGGTCAGGTCTGGGACTGGTTTCTCCTTTCCTGAAATGGGCAAATCCTCGCTCCAACCTGAGTCCGTGACTCCTGAGAAATCTGGTGGAGGGGACCAACTCCCATACCTAGAAGATCAAGCAGACTTCAGGTGTGGTCTGAAGGCCACCTAGAGGGGCTGGTGGAGCTCAGGCCCATGTGGAGCAGGGGCTCATCGCAGACTTTACCAGTTCTAGCAGGCCCCAGGTGGCGGAGGCGGATGGAGAAAAAGTGACCACCTTTCTCCCTGCTTCACATAAGTCACCAGTGGGGTTCATCGACATCACATAGAGACAGCAAGCGAAATACATGTTCAAGGAAGAATGCAGACTCGAAGAGCAAGCCAGGAGTTAATTTTGTATGTGCGGCCATTTAAAAAATTTGGGCTTTTGAGGGGAGGAAAGGGGTAGGGCGGGGGTGGTTAGATGGGTGTGTCCTGGGATCGAACTTAAGGTCTTGCTTGTGCTCAACCACTGAGCCATATCCCTGGCTCTTTGCCGATTTCTTTGCTTTAGATATTTATATTGCACACAGAAGTGAAACAGGATGGTAACTGTCTTTCTTGAACATGCCTGGTGTCACCTTTCATTCTCATTTTTTGTTTTTGCAAAAAATTGGGGGTTCTGTTCTGGGGTCACATCTATTGGTAGTCCCAAGGACCAAATATGGCACCAGGGGTTGAATGTATGAAACTAGGATTGTATGTATACAAGGCAAGTGTCTGATTATTATTATTATCATTATTATTAGGTGTTGTTGTTTGTTTGTTTGGGTTCCACATCTAGCAGTGCTCAAGTCTTATTTCTGGCTTTGTGCTTAGGAATCACTCATTGTGGGTGCTCCAGGATTAAACCCATGTTGTGCAATTGAAACACCTTACTTTCTGTACTATCTCTCCAGGCCCCCAGGCAAGTGTCTTATTCCCCGTACAATCTCTCCATCCCCTGCTGTGGGATTTCAGTTTGACAGGACTGGGACAAAACGATGCCCACCGCAAAGCTTTAGAAGCAGGATTTATTCACCCAGGTCAGCTGCAGTCGAGTTCAGAACAGGCAAAGCAGGGAATTTATATTTCATTAGCCCCCCACATACTCATTGGAATGTCCCTTTGAAAAACAAAGTCAAAGGCCTGAGACAGCTGGCCTGGGGAGGATCGGGCAGGAGCTTAGGAGATAGGGCACTGGCGAGAAAGTCCCGATGATAAGGGAAACAAATGGCTTGGGGATGGATGGAGGGGGATCTGCTGAAGAGGGCCGGACAAGTCTTCCAGCAGCTTATCTCAGAGGTCAGGACTCTCCCGGCCACCTCATCCCTGCCCCGCCCCCCCCCCCCCCCCATTACTGCCACAGCCAGTACACGTGCAGTGCTAATTCCCAGTCTTGGAGGTGCCCAGGCAGTCGGCCTGAGCCTGCTTCTGTACTGTCTGTCCTTCCACACAAAGGTCTTGGGTTCAAGACGGCAGGTTGAACAGTGCTCAGCAAACTTTCCCAGATTCTTTCTAAAATAAGAGTGCAAAAATTTTTATTACTTTGTTTATTAATCAGTATTGAATTGGGTAGGGCGTTTGCCTTGCACGCGGCTGACCCGGGTTTGATTCCTCCGTCCCTCTCGGAGAGCCTGGCAAGCTACCAAGAGTATCTCGCCCACAGAGCAGTGCCTGGCAAGCTTCCTGTGGCGTATTTGATATGCTAAAACAGTAACGACAAGTCTCGCAATGGAGACGTTACTGGTGCCTGCTCAAGCAAATTGATAAACAATGGGACGACAGTGCTACAGTGCTTGCTTATTAATATAAGTTTGGGGGCTGTATCCTGTGGTACTCAGGGCTTACTCCTGGCTCTATATTAAGTGAACACATCTGACAATGATCGGGAGACCCTATGTGGGTGCTGGGGACCAAACCCTCGTCGTCCACATGTAAGGCAAGCACCCTGCCCATTGTACTGTCTATTTGACACCAGATGTCATTGGTTTTTGATATTTGCTGTGAAAATTAATTTTTTTTTTGCTTTTTGGGTCACACCCAACAATGCACAGGGGTTACTCCTGGTTCATGCACTCAGGAATTACTACTGGCCATGCTCGGGGGACCATGTGGGATGCTGGGAATCAAAACTGGGTCAGGTCACATACAAGGCAAATGCCCTATCCACTGTGCTATCATTCCAGCCCCCAAAATTAATTTTTAGGGCTGGAGAGATAGTATAGAGGTTAAGGCACTTGCCTTATATGCCACCAACCCAGGCTCAATCCCTAGGACCCCATATATGGTCCCCTGAGCCTACCAGGAGTGATCCTTGAGCACAGAGCAAGGAGTAAGCCCTGAGCCAGGTATGTTCTAAAAACAAACAAATATTTTGTAAAGAACTTGCTTTAGGTTCTCTTCAGAATCTTTGAGACTAGAGTCTCATAATATTTTTGGATACTTTAATTATTTTTAATAATTGTAATTATTTAATAATAGCTTTCTATCCATTCACTCTGTATTTTTCAATTCTTAGGATTCGGTATTTTTATCTCCTAATCGGGGTTTGCATTTTCCTGCCATTGTCTGTCTCTTCTTATTTGCTTGTGGTGCGAGAATGAGTTTGGACTACACCCAGCAGTGCTCAGACGTTAATCCTGGCTCTGCACTCAGCCATCACTCTGGTAGTGCTCAGGGGACCAGATGCAGTGCCAGGATCAAACCTGTATTGGTTGCTTGCAAGACAAGCCCCTTAAGCCCTGTCTCTCTAACCACCCCCACCTCTTTTCTTTCAGTCCTTCAGAGTTTCTCATTTCTGTCTCATTCTGACACTAGGTATGGGCAGGGACCAAAAGGAAGTCTAGATTGGAGAGAGCAGGGACTCATCTCCAGGCGGACTGTGACAGTCATCCTCCTACATGGGATGAAAGGGGAAACTGGGGGTGAGGGACAGACCTCTATTGACTCTTGCTAGTGTAGGACCAGGACCCTGCCGCCCTCCTGTCCAAGCCTCTGGTGAGCTTTGTCACCCTCCAATCAATATTTTCCATCACAAACCTACACTGGAGGTGATAGAGAGAGAAAGAGGGGCTCTGGGATGAAAGATGACCTTTGAAACCTGCCATATGAATGCATCTCTCAAAAGCCACCTTTGCTACTGACCACCCCTTGAGAACTGGATTCCCGGGGATCCCCGTAAGCTCCAGTTTAAACTCTCCTTCCCCTGAGCTGTGCCTGGGTCGGAGGCAGGGATCAAGCCGACAGACCCTTATGACAGGTTGGGGATTTACAGCTCTTCGGGAACACGGGCCAGCGAGATTTTTGTTGGGCCTCAGGTGACACACTGCGGCCTTGGCCTTGCTGTGTCCTGGGATGCCAGAGGACTTGTTTCCTTAGCAACGCTAATCATGTGACAGGAACACACAGAGATCCGAAGATGTTGCTTAGCAACTGTGCTGCACCTGCTGGGGCTCCGGGCCAGCAGCTTGGGCCAGGGAGCCTGGCTTTGAACTTGGAAACTCCCATCAAAGCTGACAAAAGGAGGAAGACCTAATTTGGGCAGGTTGAGGTTTGGCCTCGGGCTACCACAGGGGTAGCAGAGGTACAGTGGGGAAGGTGAGGCCGAGAGGGCTGACAGAGTAGAGGCACGTGGGAAGTGAAGGTTGGTTAGAAAGAGCCGGGCTGGACGGGGGAATGATGGTGAGCTACTGGGGCTGTTTTTAGCCTGACCACCCAGGAGAACAGGCGCATCTCCGTGCACGAGATGGCAGAGTCCTCAGAAGGGATACTGCTGGCTTGGGACCCAACTCGGCAGACTTCTCAGAGACTTGAATCAAGCCCGAACATCTGGTCCCTGAGAGTCAGTCCAAGGAGAGTCCATCTCTTTAGGAAAGAGAGTTTTTGGAGGTTGGAGAGACAGCGC
Organism: Sorex fumeus; assembly: GCF_029834395.1. NCBI lineage: Eukaryota > Metazoa > Chordata > Mammalia > Eulipotyphla > Soricidae > Sorex > Sorex fumeus. The sequence goes on along the minus strand of NW_026606101.1, from coordinate 5,029,571 downwards.
TGGGTGTAAGGTACTTAGCAGGCATGAGGTCAACCCAGGTTTGATCCCTGGCCCTTCCTATGGGTATATGGTCCTTCTAGTACCTCCAGGGTCACTCCTGAGCACAGACCCAGGAGGAGAGTAACCTCTGAGCACCACAGGGTGTTAGCACCCCCACCCCCGCCCCGGATTAAAAAAAAGCAAGCAGAGCTCTCAGAACCTGCCTTGGCAATCTCAGGACAAGGGAAAATTTGGATGATTTGTGGTGGCCTCCCACCAGCGCACACTTTCTCTCGCTTTCCCTTATTCTCTTTCTCTCTCTCTGGCCTTCTCAGGGCCCAGTAGATTAATTGGTAGGCAGTGGTGGTATCACATTTCTCAGTTTTTAATCCAGCTTCCTCCCCCAAGGGCAAAGGACTGAAATTTCTGTTTTTCGATCTGAGCAATAAGAACGATAAGAATTACCACCTCATGGAACAGTGTTAAATGAGTCAACTCATGTAAAAGTGAGGGGCTGGAGAGATAAGGCAGCACCAGAGCTAGTTTACCTTGTCTGCAGTCGACTAAAGTTTGATCCCAGGCATCCCATATGGTCCACAGAGCAACAGGAGTAATTCCTGAGTGCAGAGTTAGGAGTAACCCCTGAATACTGCTGGGTGTGCCTGACCCCCACAACATATACCCCCCCAAAAAAAAGAATGAAAAAGAAAACTAATTTCTTGTCATTTAATAAATGCTCAGTAAAATTATCACGATCCATAGCTCTCACCCCTCATACCAGTCCCCTACCCCTCTCCAGCATTGCCGAGGAAGCAGTCTCTATGACCAGTCCTCTCGGATCTCTCTTGATTCTCTCTGGAGACCATGACAGTAGAGAACAACAAGAATTCTGGCTTTCCTGCTTTTGCAGATGGAAGGAACATGCTTCTGTCCCCTGTGGATGTTGCTGAGGGTTTGAGTACCCTTGCTCTGCTGGTGTTGTTGAGTGAATCAAGTATTCCTGCTTGGTTTCTCCCAATAGCTCTATAGCATCCTCTTGATGCTGCCGAGAAAATGAAATATGTAGCATGTCTCTTTAAGAGGCTCTCAGAGCATGGTGCTGAGAGTCTAACTCCGATCTCAACTCTTGCCTCAGCAGAACAACATCACCCTGAACAACTTCCTTGACCTGTAGCCCATCTCAGGTTCCGCATCTGTAGTACGTGATAATAGTGATTTGATCCCACACTTTTTGTTGTTGTTGTTGTTGTTTGTCATACCCAGTGATACTTAGGGGTTACTCCTGGCTCTGCACTCAAAAATTACTCCTGGGGGTGCTCAGGGATGCTGGGAATTGAACCTGGGTTGTCCACGTGCAAGATAAATGCTGTACCTGCTGTACTATAGCTCCGGCCTAACTCCCATATCTTTGGTGGGAGTCTTGTCTGGTTCATGTTTTGTTCTGTGCCACACCCAGGGACGCTCAGGGCTAGTCTGAGAGCCAGTAACAAGCCCTGAGCATGAGTCCCGGTGGGGTTTGGGGAACTCTATGCTGTGTTGGGCTTAAACCTGATCTGGCCATACACAAGGCAAGTGCCCTACCTAATGTATAATTTCTCTGGCCCTGGTTCTTGATAGATGTCAGCCACATGCATGTGTGTTGACAGCCACACAGAGGAGGCAGGATTTTCTCTCTCTGAGATTCAACAACTTTAGGAGCCAAAGTGATAATGTGTGGAACAGGGGATGCCAGTTTCACACTGGGCCCTCGCAGGGTGGAGGCAGCTGGTGGGTGAAGTGGCCTGTCTCCCCCCAGCTGGTGCTGGCGTCTGCAAGACAGCTTTGCCCTCTGGGGTCCAGAACGCTCACTCTGTCTCTCCAGTGCCCAGGGAAACCCAGCCTACCTGCCTCAGGTGTGCTTTTCCTGCACCCCCCAATCTTCCTGCAACTCGGGGGCCCTGGGCCTCTCTGGCTCTCCCTCCAAGCCTCGCTTCCTCTTTTCTCAGCGGAGCATCTTCCCCAGATGACCCTACAGCTGCGTCTGTCTAAAATTAGCTGGATCCTGCATTTGACTCTGATAATTAATTACCCAAATGGAGAAAATTGAATAGTTAACTGGTTCACAGGAAGATAATTAGCTTTTCTGAGCCCCTGTTACAGGCAAATAAAGAGGAGGATTGTTTTTCAATTGCCTTTATTAAAGGGAGTCCCTCTCACCCAGAGGCTCTGCCCCAGAGGGCTTCATGGGTGGTGCTCCAACAGAGAGAGAGAGTGAGTGAGAGAGTGAGCAAGAGAGAGAGAGAGAGAGAGAGAGAGAGAGAGAGGAGAGAGAAACAGAGAGAGAGAGAGAGAGAAGAGAGAGAAACAGAGAGAGAGAGAGAGAGAGAGAGAGAGACTGCTGGGGCAGCACAGGCTTCTAACCCTTGCAGACTGGGGTTGGAAACCCCCTCTCCCTTCTTCCCCCACGCCGTGCTAGCACCACCCTTTATTCATAGGTGACTCTGGATTTTATATGCCTTCTATGTGAGACTGTTTTTGTCATCTGAATGTGCATTCGAATGGATACCTCCTCTGGTTTTGTAAGCATTGAGTGATACGTTATAAGTCAAACACTGGCTTCTTTGCTCATTGACAAAGTCGTTGATGAAGGGTTCATTGGTTGGAAGCTGTTTTGCCTTAGATCAGCATCCTTGTTGCTACCATCACAATGGCATGTGTCTCTCCGGGAAACAGAACAGATTCTATCTGCTGGTGCAACCTAGGGATCGTTAAAGGCAAGATGAAATCAAGCACCCTTTGCTGACTGATGGAGGGCCTATTGGACAGGGAGTACTTGAGATTTTCTCCAGTGTATTGAATTTGTATTCCCTGTACTCCTCTATTGGCTCTCCCTTATGGTCCTAGCTCTCAGTTACCATGTGGTAACCCACCCACCCCGCCCCACCCCATCCCCTGCCCTCAGCAGCAAATTCCTACCAACTGTCTCTTAAGTACAACATCTCAGTCATTCTCTGCCTACTAGTTTTTAAAACTTCATTGGCAGGGTGGAGAGATAATATAGGGGTTAAGGCTCTTGCCTTGTTTTCAGCCAATCTGGGCTCTCTTTCATCTTTCCTTTTTTTTTTTTTTTTTTTTTTTGCATCACACCCGGCGATGCACAGGAGTTATTCCTGGCTCATGCACTCAGGAATTACTCCTGGCGGTGCTCGGGGTGTGGGATGCTGGGAATCGAACCTGGTCAGCTGCGTGCAAGGCAAACGCCCTACCCACTGTGCTATCACTCCAGCCCCGCCCCCCTTTTCTTTTTTGGCTTGTTTCTGGACCACACGTGGTGATGCTCAGAGTTTACTCCTAGCTCTGTACTCAGGGATCACTCCTGTTGGGCCTTAGGAAATTCTATGGGATGCCAGAGATTTAACCTGGGCTAGCTGTGTGCAAGACAAGTATCCTATCCATTATATTTTTGTTCTAGCCTCTGGACCTGGGTTCTCTTCCTGGCACCACTTATGGTTCCCTTATGGAGAAATATAGAGAAAGGCCCTGGCGCCAGATTGCCTGAGTTTGAATTCAGCTTGGGCATTTACAGTATAGTTAGTTGGTGTCTGTATTTCCCCTGGAATAAAAATGGGGCCTATGCCAGTAGAATCTTGTTCATAAAGTTATTATGACTAAAAGCACAGAAAATGTACACAGCAATGCTTGGGACTTATAAGTACTCACAAAGTGTTATTTATTTTTATAACCATCACCGCCATTACCACCTCTATCGTCCAGTCCTGACACTTGATTAGGGCAAAGAGACCGCAGATAGGAAAGCAGACGGAGAAAGTCAGGATCAGATATTTGCCTGTTTATGTTCTCAGAGTGGAAAATTTCACCGACAACAGGATCATCTCCACAGAAAGATTAACTTTTATTTATTTTAATTTTGTTGTGGGGTATGAGGGTTTGTTCACACCCAGTGGTATTCAGGGATTGGCTCTGTGTGTAAGGTCACTCCTGATGGTGCTCAGGGTGGGGAGAGGCGTGTGTGGAGCCAGGGATTGAACTTGGGTCAGCCACTTAGAAGCCGTGAGCCTCATTCCTTGCATTCTCTCCAGCTCAGGAAAGATTAACTTTTGGTCATGATTTTTTTTTTTTAAATTTTGGGTCAGACCAGTGGTGCTCAGAATTTACTCCTGGCTCTGCACTCAGAGATCACTTCTGGTGGGGTTTGGGGGACCATTTTGGATGTTTGAGATTGAATCAAGGTCAGTTGTGTGCAAGGCAAATGCCCTACCTGCTGTACTATCACTCTGACCTCATTGGGTAATAATTTTAGTTAAAACAATTTTATTAAAACATCGTGATTTACAAAGTTGCTCAAAATACAGTTGTTTCAGGCATTTAGTGTTCTAACACCACCAGTGTCATTTTTCACATTCTTATAGGCAAGTCGAGCCTACTGTCTCATTTCTACTCAAAGCAACAATTCCTCCTCCAGACATGATTGGACAAGAACTTGAGTAAACATCCCTATGCCCACTGACCCCATCACATTTCTTCCCTACCTACACACTCTCATATCTCCTGTCTTCGCTGTGATAATAGGCAAACTGCCTGTGTTCTTTTCCAAGGCCAACCTTTTGCTTATTGCTTGGGTCCTTCTTTCTTGCTTATTCAAGGACATCCCTGCAGTAATTTGCCCTCTCTCCTGTGTCATCATTTTTTTCTCTGCTGGAATATTCCCATCAGCATAAAACAGGCTTTTATTTCCTCATTGTAAAAAAGCAAAGCAAAAGCTCTTGATCTCACAGCCCTTCCAGCTACTACCTTATTGTTTTGTGTCCCTTTTTAGCAAAACATATTGAAAGAAGTGGTTGTTCCCTAGTCTTTTCTCCCATCCTCACTGCATCCGCTCCCACTGGGCTTTCACACTCAACACTTAGCCAAAATTGAGGGACAGCTGAACCCAATGGTTAGTTCTTCGTGGTCATCTTGCTTAACCAGGAAGCAAAGAGGACTTACCTGGTTAAAACTTTTTTCCTCCTTAAGCCATAGCTGGATTCTATTTTTTGTTGTTGTTGTTTTGTTTTGTTTTGTTTTTTTTCTTTTTGGGCCACACTCATCGATGCTCAAGGGTTACTCCTGGCTCTGCACTCAGGAATTACTCCTGGCGGTGCTCGGGGGACCATATAGGATGCTGGAGATTGAACCTGGGTCAGCCATGTGCAGGGCAAGCACCCTACTCACTTTACTATTGTTCTGACCCCCACCTTTTAAAAAATTCTATGCTCTAAATTTATTTGTGGCTAGACATGGCCACATGACCAGGGTTTGGAGAGTAGATTATGGGGAGAAGGTATGTATACAACTTTCAAGTGTGGCTCAGAAATGTTTTGTTGAATATCTGGTCTTCACCCCTCTGCACTCTGCTCTGTTCAGGGGGATCCTAATTACTTGCGTCTTTATTAATGTGCTTTCGTGGTTTCTGGGTGGCCCAAGTCAATGGGAATTATCTGTTGGCAATTGGATAAAGGAGGGTAGTGAGGTCTGATCTTTGTTTCCCTGACATTGTTTTGAGTTGAGTTTTCTCATCTTCTAAAGCCACAGTACAACAGCTCTCCTCACATTGTCCTTTTTTTTATCCCAATTCCACTAACCATTAATTTATCTCTCACTTCTTTGGGCCTGAGGGTTTTACCAGGTCCTATTATAAACAATCTCAGGGTGAAGGCAGCATCCATAAAGTTGATCTAAAGTTTGAGCAATAGTATAGCGAGTAGAGTACTTGCCTTGCATATGGCCGACCTGGGTTCAATTCCTGGCATCCTATATGGTCCACTGGGCACAGCCAGGAGTAATTCCTGAGTGCAGAGCCAGGAGTAAACTCTGAGCACTGCCAGGTGTGTCCCCCCGCAAAAAAAGAGAACCCAACAGCAAGAAAACAACCTGTTTCTGTTCTATTAAGCCTTTTTCATTGCCTAAATGTATCTTTTCTTGCCAGACTCTTTCCAGTATACTTCTTATGTACCATTTTCATCTCCCACTGTCACTTTCTGGAGGGCGGGAAGGCAGGGACACCTGAGTAATGTTGGAAGCCTCATGTTGAAAGATTAAGCTTTGCTCAGCTTGGACCCTGACTAAATTTTAGAGTTGAGGCTTCCTTCTTCCTTCCTTGCATCCTTCTCCTCTGCTGCTGAATATACTTAAGGTGAGTGAGAATAAACTTAGATTGCTCCGTGGCCAGGAAGAGGAGATGTAGCTATTACGGCAGTGAGTTCCGCGCATGCAACCTGTCTTGTAGTGCTTGGCACAGACAATGATTCTCTGCTTCTAAAAATATCTTCTGTGTCTAGCTCTCATGGCATCACATTCTTGTTGCATTCCTTCTTCTATTTCAGCACGTTCTTCTCTTAGTCATCTTTGCTTATTTTTTTTTTAGCTCCTCCTCTCAACATTGCACTTTTTTAGGCTCAACCTATAGCTTTTTGTTTATCTCCAGTTGTATAATGGTGACCTCATATGGTCTCTGGTTTCAAACACTCAATTTTTTGTTTTTGTTTGTTTTGGGGTCATACCTGATTTTGCTTTCAGACTACTCCATGCTTGGAGGTTGTTTCTGGCATAGCTCAGGCTTCTTCCTGGGTCAGTGTTTGAGGATGTATCTGGTGGTGCTCAGGGACCCAACCTGGGCCTCCTGCATGCAAAGCATGTACTCTGAAATTTAAATCTTCTCTCATGAACTCTTGGCTTGCATATCCAACTACCTGCCTAACATCCTCCTTTAGATTTCTAGTATTTCAAATATAACAGGTCCAAAGTTTAATCCCAGGCCCTCTCATAACCTGCTCTCCTCAGTTATTAGCAACTCCAGGCTTCCAGATGCTCTGATTAAACACCTTAGAATCACCTCTGACCCTTACGAATCTTCCCTCACCCTACTTCCTGTTTCCAGGCAAATCCCACTAGGTCTGCCTTCAAAATATATACAGAGGAACTGGAGAGATAGTAGAGTGGGTAAGGCAATTTGCCTTGCGCATACCTGACCTGAGTTTGATCCTTGGCATTCCATATGGTCCCCTGAGCACTGCCAGGAGTGAGTTCAGAGCCAGGAGTAACCCCTGAGCATTGCCACGCGTGACCCAAAAATGAAAAACAGAAAAAAGAAAACCCAGATATATTCAGAATATGATCAAGTTCCCCTACCCCCATTGTCTTCACAATGGGGTACCTGTAAAACTTTGATTAGAAGGGTAGAGATATGAATGTGAACCCCCAAGGCCACCTCATGAGTCCTATCCTTGAATGTGTTTGAATGTGTGAACTTCCAAACGTTTGAATGTGTGAACTTCCAAAAATTTTGAATGTGTGAACTTCCAAAAATTCCTCCCCCAAACCCATCCAAACTTTCTTGGTTCCTTTGTTAAATGCAGATCTACAGACCAAACTCTTAAAAAACAACAACAACAACAACAACAACAACAACGGGAAACACCTCATTTACCTCAGTAGACACCCCACAGGGAACATTCACCAGAAGAATGGGATTAGTGGAGTCAGGAGAGATAGTGGGAAGTGCTTCATACTTAGGGATTAATAATTAGGGATTCCCCCTAACCTCTGGAGCGATAGCACAGCGGGTAGGGCGTCTGCCTTTCACGCAGCCAACATGGCCGACCCGAGTTCGATTCCTCCGCCCCTCTCGGAGAGCCCAGCAAGCTACCGAGAGTATTCGATATGCCAAACACAGTAACAACAAAGTCTCCAATGGAGACGTTACTGGGCCCGCTCGAGCAAATCGACGATCAACGGGAGGGCCTTTACCTTTACCTTACCTTACTTTACTCCCCCTAACCTCACCAGGAGTGATCTCTGAGCACAGGACCAGAGTTAGCCCTGAGCACAGCTGAGTAGTGTGGCCCCTCATCACACCCCCAACCCCCTTGCCGAAAGAAAAAAAGAGAGGGAGGGAAGGAGAGAGAGAGAGTGAGAGAGAGAGAGAGAAATAGAGACGGGGGGGGGGGGGGGATAGAATTAGCAAGCAGGCTCCAGGGTGGGAAAATCAACAGTTTAAAAAAAATGGAGTGGCAGTGTGATATTACAGAGGGTAAGGTTCTTGCCTTGCGTGCAACCAACCTGGGTTTTGTCCCTGGTACCCCTTATGGTCCCCCAGGTCCACCAGGAGTGATCCCTGAGCACAGAGCCAGGAGTCAGTCCTGAACACTGCTGAACTGCTGCCACCCTCCACCACCCTCCAACTCAATTAATGGTTTACGGGTCCTTGCTGAGTTCTGATTCTCTGGGGCAAAAAAGAATTTCTCCCTAAGAACACCAGGAAAAGACCATTTCTCAGACAGAGATTCTACCAACCAAAGAATGGATCAAGGGATGGGTTATGTCCCTGGGAGCTCACTTGGAAAGACTAAGTGAAGCTTTACTGACTCTCAGTAATGTATATTTTTTGCGGGGGAGTCACATTTGGTAGTGCTCGGGGCTACTCCTGACATATATATATATATCTGTATATATATATATCATATATATATGAGATACACACGTATGTATATACATGTATATGTGTGTATATATGAATCTATCTATCTATCTATCTATCTATCTATCTATCTATCTATCTATCTATCTTTTCTAAATACCCATGATCTCCAAGCTGAAGCACAAATTCCTTAGCATGGTTCTTCTTAGCCATCTGAAATGCTTTCAAGGTTTCCTAGATACTAGGAAAGCTAAACCAACAAATATTTGCACAAAAGTACCCTCAGGCTTGGCTTACTCTCAACATTTCTTTCCTGTGTCTTCTGCCTCACTGCTAAAATACTACTGCTTTGCATTATCAATGACCTTTCTGCTGTCCTGTCCTCCCGTTGTTCATCAATTTGCTCGAGCGGGCCCTGTAACATCTCCATTTTGAGACTTGTTGTTACTGTGTTTGGCATATTGAATACATCACGCACAGCAAAAGCCTGACCTTTCTGCTATAAAATCTAAAATGCGCGCGCGCGCATGTGTGTGTGTGTGTGTGTGTGTGTGTGTGTGTGTGCTTATTCCTGGTTCTGCGTTCAGCAACCACTCTTGGTGATGCTTGGAGGACCTTATGGGGTGCCCAGGATCGAATCTGGGTCAGCTGTGTGCAAGGCAAGTGCCTTACCTTCTGGGTTTTATACCTGCATTTCATGGCCTCTCTCTATCCCTAGCACTGTGAGATGTGCCCCCCACGACCATTTTTCAGACTGAAATTTTCAAAAATTTGAATGTTCTCAGTTTATTAGAATCCCACAAATTTTTTTTATTTGAAAAAAGTGATCTTATTATATAAAAAAACCCTGAAAACTATGAAGAGATTGGAATTTTGTATTACCAGATATGAATTAATCAACTAGAAAAAAGAGGAGACAGAGCAATAGTACTGCGGGTAAGTCACTTGCCTTGCACTCTGCTGACATGGGTTTAATCCTGGGCACCACGTGTAGCTTCCTTGACCCTACTGGGAGTAAACTCTGAGCTCAGAGCTAAGAGTAAGCCCTGAGTATTGCCAGGAGTAACCCCAAAATTAAAAAACAAAAAGACTAAGAAAAGCAAACTGTGATAACAATACTTACAACATCTACTAGACCAAGCTGTTGCTGGTGGGACTGTGGAGAAATGGTGCTCTCATTCTTTGCTGATGGAAATTTAAGTGCTGTGCAGACTCTCTGGAAAGCAATCTTGTAATATCTATTAAAAATTAAAGTACAGGGGCCAGGGAGATAGTACAGCAGGTACAGTACTTGCCTTGCATGTGGCTGACCTGTTTGATCTTTGGGATCTCATATGGTCCCCTGAGCATCACTAGGAATAATTCCTGAGTGCAGTCACCAGTAACCTCTGATTTTTTATGTAGTCGGGGGAAAAAGAAAGAAAGAAAGAAAAAGTACATCATACTCTTCATCAAGTTAGTTTCTAGGTTCTATCCCTTAGAAACAAGCTCAACAATATACAAGAATTTGCTTATTGTCTCATTGGAAAAGTTAGAGGAGAAACAGAAATAAAGCAAATGTCTTATAATGGAAGGATGAGATAGTAAATTTCGGTACTTTTTGGAGCCATAAAAACCCGAAAATTTTCTGGCTGAGGACAACAGGATGGAAGTACTTTTTTCTCCCTTAAAACTGTGAGCTGGTGAGATAAACTTTACTTGCCTTATGTTACTGACTCCAGTTCCATTCCCAGCACCGCATCTGGTTCCCTGAGCACTGTCAGGAGTGATCCCTGAGCACAAAGCCAGGAGTAAACCCTGAACACACCCTGGTGTGTCCCCCCCCCCATTCCCCAGACAATGACAAAAGTTTATATAAAACTTACATGAGTGTTTATTTAGGTCTGAACATAATTATATAAACATGGAGAAATTATGAAAGGTTATTATAATAGGATTATACTGACCTATGAGTCAAATGTCTTATAATTTTTTTACAACTTTTTTTTTTTACAACAGTGTTATAAAAAAAATAGAGTTTGGTTCTCACTCATGTAAAGGGAAAGGCTCAGATGTAGGCAATGGCAACCTTCAGCAGTTCCTCTTTTTTAAGGAATCCAGACTCTTTCCAGCTCTCTCTTCTGCTGACCTTCATCTTCCAATAATGCTCCATTGGGCCTTTCATCCTCCAAATCCAGCCTAGCTAACAACATCCTCATCATCTACATCCTCAGCAGAAGGATTCAGAAAAGGCTTAAAGAAGTGGGGGGTGGGAGGTATGCCTGGGATTTGTTTCTTAAGAAATGTTTCTAGATGCATCAACAAAACATGTTCACTAGTCAAAGTTTGGTCACAGGAAAACATCTATAGCTGCAAGGGAGAGGGGGACATGGGGTCTTTTTTAATGCGGATAGGAGCCCATCCAAAATTTATTAAATTATTTTTGCCTGAGGTGGGATATGAGATGGTGCTTGGGGATCACTACTTGGCTGGGTTTGGGGGACTGTGCAGTACCAAATCTCCTGGCAGGACTTCATACTGCAATGCATGTGCTCTATCTACGACGTCAGCCACACCCCCTGCCCTCCTCTGGAGAACTACTTAATTCTTCATTCAGGCTTTCTTCCAGATGACTTTAGAATCAGTCTTTCAAGTACCAAAACAATTCCACAAGGATTTTGATTGAAGTTATATTAAATCTGTAAGATAATTCAGGAAAAAGAAACAATTTTATTCCAAGAAATATGATAAGTATGTCTAACTCACCTTTTTAGGTATCTTTTTCTCTCTTTAGGAAAATTTTTAAAAATGGACATACAAGTCATGAGTTTTCTGTTTGCTTTTGGAAAACACCTCGTGGTACTCAGGGGTTACTCCTGACTCTGTGCTCAGGGATCACTCCTGGCTATGCAATGCTCCTTGGGCTTTGTGATGTTGGGAGTTAGTTGGGAGACATGTTTGGGAATGCCTCCAGTACTGCACCCCGTGATGCTTAGGGAACCGAGTGGTGCCAAGAACTGAACTGGGTTGAGCACATGTGCTCTAACTACTGTTCTTCCTGGCCTCTGCTTTGTTTTTTTTAAATCTACATTCTCCTACTTTTTTTAAAATCATTTTGAGGGAGGGTCCCAGAGCTTAAACCTGGGGTCTTATGCATGTGAAGCATGTACTCTGCCATAAATATCTCAGCCCTAATGCCGACCCCTTTTATTATTTATTGGCATTGCTCTGGGGTTTCAGAGACATTTTGATTAATGGCAATAATTGTGAGCATCTCATTGAATGGAAACACCTTAGGGGCAATGCTTTGCCATTTTGCTTACTGCTCTTGGCTGCTGATCAAACGAAGAAAAGCACCCTGAGTACTTCGCTTACTAAGATACCTTTCGTCACTGTCATTATCATGATCTGAAATGGATGCTGAACTTTTGTCGATGCATTTTTGACATCTATTGGATAATCATATGCTTTTATTCCTTATGCCATCTGATGTTAGGGAATGCTTGATTTAACATATGTTTGTTTTTTAAATTTTGTTTTGTTTTGTTTTGAGGCCACATCTGATGATGCTCAGGGCTTACTCCTGGCTCAGGGATTACTCAGGGCTTACTCCTGGCAGTGCTTGGGGGACCATATGTAGTGCCAGGGATGGAACCCTGGTTGGACATGTGCAAATCAAGCACCTTACCCACTGTACTATCTCTTGAGCCTAAGCTTCCCTTTCCTTTCTTCCCCTTCCCTTCCCTCCCTTCCCTCTCCTTCTCTCTCTCCCACTCCCCTTCCCTCCCTTCCCTTCACTTCCCCATCTCTTCTTGTTCCTCTTCCCTTCCACACCCCCTTTCCTCCCCTCTCTTCTCTTGCCCTCTTACCACATCTGACCTGGCTGTGCTCAGTGGCTATACCTGGCTCTGTGTTCAGGTTTGCTCCTGGTCATATCTGAGGGACCATATAGTGCTGGGGATTGAACCTGACTCTCCAGCAGGGTTTAGAGTGGCCACTCCCAGTGAGACTGCCCAACAGTGCTTCGAGCTCAATGCCAGGGCCCAAAGATGTGGTGTGCCTTAGGTTTTGTGGTGCCAGAGACCACCAGGACAACCGTGACTGTGCGTGGAGACCTCCAGGGCTATCCCTGGTGACACCGTGGAGCCCATGCTGGGAGGTGAAGCTGGATCTGGACATGCTAGGCGCGTGTCTTAACTGTTCTACTATCTCTCAGCCTCAATTTATTTCTAAAAATTTATTTATTACCGTTTTAATACTACAGAAGTTCAGGGGTATTGTTTCATACCTCTATTTGTGCATAAGATTCATCATAACAAAAAAATTCATCATATCTGCCATCAAAATTCTAGTGTCATTTTTGTCAAAATGAGCCCACCACCCACCCTTTCTGAACACAATTTTTTTTTTTTTGGTGTCCGGTGCTCAGGGGTACTCCAGACTCTGTGCTCAGGGATCTTTCCTGGGGTTCTCTGGGGCCATATGTGATACCAGAGATCAAACCCAGGTTGGCCATGTGCAAGGCAAACACAACACCCGCTCTCCTATTGCTCCAGCCCAAATTTCTTTCTTTTTATTTCCTTTTTTTTCCTCTTCAGGTCACATCCAGTGGTGTTCTGGCACTACCCCGGGATTAGTGCTTAGGGTACTACGTAGTACCAGAGATTGAATCCGTGGCTCCCACATGCAAAGCACATGCTCCAGTCCTTAGAGACATCTCAGTCTCCCAGCAGAGATTTCTTGTTGTTGAACCCACCATTCTTCCTGGAATAAACAAACACTGCTTGATCATGGTCCAAAATTATTCTAACACAAGCCTAGGTACAACTTGGTAATATTTTATTTAAGACTTTCCTATCTCTAAGTGCCCAGTTAGAGCTTTGTATTATAAACTACATTGCTTTTCTGTGTTCTAAGTTAGATCTTTTTCTATACTAGTTTAAGTAACATAGAAGTGATATTTAAAAATATGATTTCCTAGAGCTCATTCATAAAACCATATGGGGCACTGTTTCTTGGCGGCATAGAGTGCTTACAATCTTTTTCCATTTTATTAATGTATTTTGGTATATTTTGCTGTGTGGATTCTTTAGAATCAATTTTAGGTATTTATACTTTCAATAAAAATCACTATTTTAGGTAAAATTTCAGGCATGTTAACATAACTATTAGAACATAATTTTCTAATAACTTATAGCTATTTATATGAGTAAAGACTCTTATACCTATTGTTTGTTTCAGGACTTTATCTCTTGTTTTCTTATTTTTGCTTGCTCTTGCTAATTTTCTTTCTTTCTTCCTTCCTCCCCCCCTCCTTCCCTCCTCTCCCTCTCTCCTTCCTGCTTTTCCCTCTTCCTCTCTCCTCCTTCCTTCCTTCCTTCCTTCCTTCCTTCCTTCCTTCCTTCCTTCCTTCCTTCCTCCTTCCCTCCCTCCTTCCTCCTCCTTCTTTCTTTCTTTCTTTCTTTCTTTCTTTCTTTCTTTCTTTCTTTCTTTCTTTCTCTCTCCATTTTTGCAGTTCTCAGGGATCATTCCTGGCAAGCTCGGGGAACCTAAGAGTGTGGAAATTTATTCTTGGTCAGCCACAGGCAAGGCAAGTGTCCTACTCGCTATCCTGTTGCTGTGGCCCTCTTGCTAATACATTTTTTTTCTTTCTCATTTATTTTTGCTTTTTGGGTCACAGCCAGAGATGCTCAGGGGTTACTCCTGACTCTGCACTCAGGAATTATTCCTCAGGGGACCTTATGAGATGCCGGGGATTGAATCCAGGGTGGCCGCATGCCAGGCAAAAGCCCTACCCACTGTACTATCACTCTGGCCTCACTAATAGATTTTCTTGTCTTCCTTAACCCCTTACTTATTTCCAGGGGCGGACTACACCCAGTGGCATCAGGAGACCATGTGTTATCAGAGACCAAACCTAGGCTTTTACATGTCAGGCATATACTCCACCTCTTTGAGCCATCTCTCCAGTTTCTCCCTTCTTTTGTTAAGGAACAACATCTTTTAGTTTTATTTTAGTGGTCCTTTATCTCTTGTTTTCTTATGTTTGCTTGCTCTTGCTAATTTTCTTTCTTTTGTTTTTGGGTGACACCCAGAGGTGTTCAGGAGTTATTCCTGGCTCTGTACTCAGGAATTACTCCTGGCAGTACTCAGGGACCATATGGGATGTTGGGAATTCAACCCCAGTGTGCAAGACAAGTGCCCTACCCATTGTACTGTCTCTCCTGCCCTGCTTTCTACTCTGTCCTTGTTATTCTTTCCCCCTTAACATGACTGTTCTGCCCCGAATACTTGTGGATAGCTCTGCTCAGAAAATTTTAGTTTGAACGATATTTTTTCATAGAGAAATTTAAAAAAAAAGCTCCATTGTTCCATTGTAATGAGGGAAAAGCATCTTAGCTCATTAGGGCTGCAATAACCAACTGCTACAGACTGGATGGTTCATATAATTAATAGAAATGTATTTCTCACAGATCTGGAGGCTGGGAAATCCATGTGATCAAGGATCTGGCAGATTAGGAATGAGGCGAGAGCCTGCTCCTTGCTTTGCAGATGGATGCCTTTTCTCTTTGTCCTTCTATGCTCTGGGTCTCTAAGGGCACGAGAGGGCTCCACCTTTGTGACCTCTTCACCCCCAAAAGCCCACCTCCAGATATCACCACATGGAAGATTAGACTTCCACACATGCATTTTGGGAGGACAGCATTCAGTCTACATAGCAGGAAGTGGTTGAAAATGATAGGGCAGCCAAGCTGTGCAGATGTTTGATATAAAAAGAACTTTTGGCCCAAGGAGACTAAAGGCAGGGTGCTGAGCGCAGAATACAATTTACCATTTTCTCGGTAGAAAATAAATAGGGGATAGAATAATCTTTGATTCCACTCTGCCTCAGGCTGTGAGAACAATCTCATTTTGGAGGGTGTCAGGTTTGGGCCATATCTGAAGGTGCTCAGGGGCTACTTCTGTTTCTATGCTCAGGCATGACCCTGGTGGTACTTGGGAGACTTTTTGTGCTGTGCTGAGGATCTCAAAACATTTTCATTTCATTATTGATTTTTTAAAATTTTTTAATATTTGCAGGTTCAAGGATTAAATCCAGGGTCCTTACACAAGCAAGACAAGTCCTTTACTTGGGTCACATACCCAACTCGAGACTTACTATTGGTTTTGGTTTTTTAGGGATTCATATCCTGGTTCAGGGGCTCAGAAGCCATTCCCAAAGGTGCTTGGAGGAACTGTAATCTATTGGGGATTGAATCCAGGCCTTCCACATGCGAAATACGCACTGTCTGTTGAGTTATCTCTCTGTCCCTTTATTGTGATTTAAAAGTACAAAATGCCAATACTGAGCCCAGTCTTAAAAAAAGCAGTTTCCCCTGATTTTACCAAGACTCTAAATCACCAGTCTAAGCTAGGGTGATCACCAGTACTCGGCACATGTTCAAGTAAGGTGTTGAAAACAAATCAGCACACATATGGATATTTAAACATGTGGAAGGAAATTAGGCACTTCCTCTAAGACCAGCCTAGCTACAGAGATCTTCTAGAATGTGAGTCTCCAGAAATCCTGGAACAACACTCAACCTCATCTTCAATATCAAGTTGGTATGAGCTTAAGGAAGTAAAATTATAGGAACTGGGGTGATAGTTCAGGAAATAAGGCACTTGCCTTGCATGTGGCCAACCTGGGTTCGGTCCCCTGCACCCTCTGTGCCCTATGAGTGATCTCTGAGCACAGAGCCAGGAGTCAGCCCTGAGCACTGCTAGAGGTGGCCCCAAAACCAAAAACAAACAACAACAAAAATGAAGTCATGTTCTATTGTACAATATTGCTGGGGGGAAAAGTCTTAAAGTAATATTTTGAGAGCCTTAAGAATTTCTGTCCCCTTTAACCTAAACGTGATATTCTGAGTTCCCCTGAAATAATCAAGACACAAAAATCTGAAACCATGATTTCTGCAGGCTTATTCTTAAGAGCAACAGTAAAAAGGGGCTTGTTAGTACAAGCTGCTTGGTGATTTGTCAGTTGCCTTGGACACTGTCAATTTCGCTGTGTCATCTGTCTTTAGAGACACACTGCCAATTTAATTCAAAGAGCCCCAGACTGGGAGAAGAGGGGAGAGGGGGAAGACTGATGGAAGAAACAGGAATGGTGGCCTGGAGAGAGAAAAGGGAACAGAAATATAAGGATGCAGTTCCCAGTGAGTCACATATGGTGAATAAATGTTGGTGGAATAAAGACTGACTCACAAGGGGGAGATAGAGTAGATTCAGAAGGTGGTGCCCTATTCCCTGGCTGCATTATTATTTCTCAGGAACCCCAGAGCAGTCAGTGCTAAGATCCCTACCACAGGCATGTAGGACTGGAAGACAGCAGAATGCAACGGGAGGGCTGGAGGAGGGCTCAGTTTCAGCCCAGGTGACCGAGCTCTGGATGATCTGGGCAGAAGGAAGAAGTCCCTTCTCCCTGCTGGATGGAGATCAGGGAGAGAGATCAGGTAGTCCCTGGAAGGATGCATGTTTAAAGAACCCCTTGATAGATTTGGAAAATGATTTGATAGTTTGTTTTTTGTTTTGGGGCCACTCCCAATTGTGCTCAGTGATTACTCCTGGCTCTGCACTCAGGAATCACTCCTGGTGGGCTTGAGAGACCAAATGGGATGCTGAGGATTGAACCCCAGTTGGCCACATGCAAGAGTAGTGTCCTGCCCGCTGTATTATCTCTCTGGCTCAAGATGGCTTCATTTTTTAAAATTGTGATTAATTTTTATTATTTATTTATTTATTTTGCTTTTTGGGTCACACCGGATGATCCAGAGGGGCTACTCCTGGCGGTGCTCAGGGGACCATATGGGATGCTAGGATTCGAACCTGGGTCGGCTACATGCAAAGCAAACGCTCTACCCACTGTGCTATCGCTCCAGCCCCAAGTATGATTAATTTTTAGTTAAAAAATCTATCTTATTATTGAATCACTGTGAGATACACAGTTACAAAGTTGTTCACGATTGAGTTTCAGTCATAAAATGTTCCACACCCATCCACTAATGTCCCCAGTTTCCTTCCCACTCTCCCACTCCACCTCAATCTCCCTCAATGGCAGACACTTTTCTTTTCTCTTCCCCACCCCCTCTACTTTTTTTTTCTTTCAGGCACTGTGGTTTGCTATACTGTTACTGAAGGGTTACCACGCATATCCTTTACCTCCTTTCAGTGCCCAGTTCTTGTCCAGAGTGATCATTTCCAATTATCATTGTCATAGAGGTCCCCTCCCTGTCCTAACTGTCCTCCTCCTCCCACCCATGGCAAGCTCCCTCCCATGGACAGGTCCTCCTGGCCCTCATTTCTATTGTCTTTGGGTCTTATTCTCATACTATTGATTTTTTGGTTTTGGTTTTTGAAACTGGGAAATGGTGCTCTGACGTTCTGAGCCTTTGGGTACTCTTGGGATGATTTTAGAATTTATCCTTCAGCTGCATTGAGTTTATTATCTGATCAGTGATTCTAGAGACAGAGGTATTTTATTCCATTCTAGTTCTTGGTGAATTGGTGTGTGTGTGTGTGTGTGTGTGTGTGTGTGTGTGTGTGTGTGTGTGTGTGCACATGTACCTGTGCATGTGTGCGTATTTCTGAGGGCTCACGTTTTCCTCCGTCTTCTCTGGCTCAGCTTTCTGCTTCCATGCAGGAAGTTGGTTTTCAGCGTGTCTCGCCTCCCCATCACGCTCTCCTGGTTTGCTCTGCCGCATTGCATCCCAAGCAGCCTTTCCATTTGCTCCCTCGCCCCAAACCTTACACCCACACAATGTTTTTGTGAGTAGCAGCCCCAGTAGCGAGGTTTCATTTCCTACCTTCTCTCTCACAGGCTCCCTTCAGAAGCCCAGTTCCCTTCCTGTAATTTAAGACTCCAACCTTTCCCGTTTCAGTTCTGCCTTTTCATGCCTGCAGAATCCTAATTGTACTTTATAAAGAGGAAACCTCCCTTTTCTTTTTCTCTTTTCTTCCCTGTTTTTATTTATTTAATTAATTTTTTTTTTTTGGTAGCAAGGAACCAGCTAGGACGGTGAAATATGAGACTATCCTAGGCTGTTTTAAGAAGGGGACCTTGGAAGGAAGAAGGCCGATGAGCTGTGACAGCAAGCCCGTTCCCAGGAGGCTTAGCGCTGGCATAGACTTGCCTGGGGGAACTTTGGAGACACCTTAAAATTGCCCCACCACGGAGCAGGAGAGCAGAGAGACTGCACCCACGGCTGCCTGTGAGGGGGAGAGGGGACACAGGCTTTTCCAGGCTCTCTACCAGGAGACTCGGGTGCCGGCTGTGGGGAGGAAAGCACAGAGATCTCAGACTGTCAACAGAAACAGCCAAGAGGCAATTAAAAGGCAAAGTGCCTTTTTTATGTGTCATCAAAGACTTGCAATTCAGGACATACAGAGTCAGGGATTCAGGGAGAAAATATAAAACATGCCCCGAGGAGGGTCTCAGTTAGAGGCTGTTATGGAAAGAAAAAAGGAACATGAGTGACAGGGAGAGAGGGGGGAGAGAGAGAGAGAGAGAGAGAGAGAGAGAGAGAGAGAGAGAGAGAGAGAGAGAGAGAGAAGGAGATATGGAGATATGATTCAGGCTTGGACTATTTTCCCCCTGAAGAACTGACTACTGATTCTCAAGATAGGTTGAAAAGAGGAAAAAAAATAATTGGCTAAGATGGCCTTCTAGATAAAAGAAAAAATCTATAATCCAGCAGTAAACAATTGTTTACTGATCATCCATAAACAATTGTTTGCTTGGTGGTTTATTAAGACACTTGCTTTAGGCTTTGTGCAAAGGTCTTTGGCCTCGTTCAAATATAATAGGGTGGAATCATTTCTGTAATGGCTTCCCAGTACCATATTAAAATGGCTTCTCAGAAACTACTAGTAGGGAAAACAGGGTGGCTGGCTGAGATGCACTGGGATTGTGCTCGTGAAGCTTTTTCAGTAGAGTTCTGTTTGCTCCGACTGAACCTTCCTCTATTGCTTCGGTTCACCAGCATCGTCCTCTGCTGCTCTTTGTAAAAGCATCCCTGGTCTGAACACGTATGCAGAGAATTACTCTCTGCTCGCCACAAAACTGAATATCAGGTCAGGCAGCCAGCCAGCCCTGCCTCTGAAAATCAGTCTGCCGAAGATCCAAGCAAAGCCCCGAGCATCCCTGCAGCTGCCGAGGCTCAATTCCTAAGGTGCTTGTCCATTTCTTAACATCTGCATCGTGGGGGCAGAGACGCGTAATTATTTCCACTTCCTCCCCAAAGCCTCAGCCTGATGGTAGAGAAATGATAACAACAAAACAGCATCTAGGCACAAGGACAAAGCAAACTGGAGAGGATACAGGAATAGATGAAAATTGTAGAAGCTTGGCCAGTCAGTGGTAATTGAGCAGAGCAGAGAAGGCGGAAATTTAAAACTGCACAATAAGAGCAAGTGGATTCTTTGCTGCAGAACTCCAGCTGCAAGACCCCCGAGGATGTGCTGAGAGGTGGGGCTGAAAACGGGAGGCACAGCCTTACTGTCTGGTGAGCCCAGAGGTTCCAGCTCTCCACCCCCTTCCCACACAACCAGAGGATAACCAACACAGGAGCAAGAAGGGAAGTTTGAAGAGGTTCTGAATCCTGGAAACACCGGGCGAGGCTGAGCACAGAATAGTACGCTACAGAAAGTGGGCAGGAGGGAAAAGTCTACCAGTGGGGGGCAAACATCTCCCCAATTCACTTTTCCTGTTCAGCAGACAGAATGCTGGGAGAAGCTTCCATCTTTCAGGAGCGAGAGGGGATACTTCTCTGGGGAGACTGATTAGGCCCAGAGAAAAGAGGTGCTGGCATTTGGGTGTCTCTAGTAAAATACTGAAGTCCCTTTTGGGTCTCCCTACTATGATCCCACTTCTCAGATGAACCATACCTAGACCACCAAGATGCTACGAACTGTTTTCCTGTGCCTGCGCTCTTACAACTGGGCCCACAGCTAGCATCACCTGGTATCAGTGGAACTTTCTAGTATGGAAGACAAAGACACAAGACAACATACCCACCCACCCAACCATAGCAGGGGGGAAACGGAGGATGCAGAAAACACAAGAAAACCATAAGGAAGTTGTAAACTTCCCAAGATTTTTCTCTGTTGAAACAGAGAACTAATCTGTAAAAAGGAATATCCTTAGGAAAAGATCACCTAAAACTGTAGCCCTTGGGGCTGGAGAGAGTACAACACTTAGGGTGTTTGCCTTGCATGCAGCTGACCTGGGTTAAATCTCTGGCACTCTTGATTGTCCCCTGGGTCCCACCATGAGTAATTCCAGAGTGCAGAGACAGGAGTAACTCCTGAGAAAATTTACAGTTCTTTTCCTCTACAATGAATCTAGTAAATTAGTATTCCTTCCTTCCTTCCTTCCTCCCTCTCTCCCTCCCTCCCTCCCTCCCTCCCTCCCTCCCTCCCTCCTCTCTCCCTCCTTCCCTCCTCCCTCTCTCCCTCCCTCCCTCCCCCTCCCTCCCTGCTTCCTTCCTTCCTTCCTTCCTTCCTTCCTTCCTTCCTTCCTTCCTTCCTTCCTTCCTTCCTTCCTACACTCAGAATAAATCTTGACTCCAGAATAACTCT
This sequence comes from Sorex fumeus, assembly GCF_029834395.1. Classification (NCBI taxonomy): domain Eukaryota; kingdom Metazoa; phylum Chordata; class Mammalia; order Eulipotyphla; family Soricidae; genus Sorex; species Sorex fumeus. Next base: position 5,008,537 of record NW_026606101.1, on the reverse strand, counting down.
TGCCAACCAAATCTGGGTTGACACATGCAAGGCAAGCATCCCACCCATTGTACCTTTCTCCAGTCCCTGAAATCTTTAATTCATTCATCTCTCTCTCTCTCTTTCTCTCTCCATATATATATATGTATGTGTATATTATATATAATGCATATGTATATAACTCATATATATTTATATATATATTTGAGTTTTGGGCCATATCCAGTGATGCCTAGGGTTTCTTCATGGTTTGGCACTCAGGAATTTTCCTGGCAGTGCTCAGGGGACCATATGGGATGCTGGGAATTGAACTTGTGTTGGCCAAATATAAGGCAAATGCCCTACCTTCTGTGCTATCACTCCAGCTCCATACCCCTATTTTCTAGTCCACATTTTTTCTTGGAATAAAAACAATACTTTTATTTTACAAGAGTATTGACGTGCAGTGAATTGTACACTAACAGCTGGTTCTGCACAGGCAGTTTGAAATGCATTGCTATACCTTAATGAAAAGTGATTTCTACATGATTTCTTTTTCCCTAACACATAGATATACTTGTTCATAGGAGATCTTGTGCACATCTCATAAAATATTAATGTCCAGTGTTGTATTCCAGAATTGTTTTGTTTGGTTGGTTCTGGATACTTGCCACACCTATAAAGATGTGGCTATTCTCTGCAGGTAGTTTCCCCAGAGACCCATGTAAATGTAGTAATTTCCTGTTCATAGACAAGAAAGTCTTCCAATTTAGATTCAGGTCAGTAAGGTTGATGTGTAAAAGTGTAATAAATAAGATAACTTTAATAGCAATACATTTTCTGGTTAACTATTACTTCTCTAGTGTGCTGCTTTTCTTAATTTTATTAAATATCACAAGGTATGTTAAAGCACCATGGATAAGGTTCAACATTTTTATGACACAAATAGACCTGATGCTGCAGGATAACAAAAGATACAAATTAATAAAACATTATCCACATAATAGAACCACATGAAATCAAATCCCTCCAGCACTTGGCAGCACATTTCCTGAAAGTGTCAGGCTGAGTCTGCCCTG